>NC_069505.1:576110231-576197731 GCF_027579735.1 Bombina bombina
TAAATGACTGTACATACCTTAATAGTGAACGCAGTATGAGGCTGTCCCACACAATGAAGATGTTCTTTTCCTCACCTCCAGCAGCTCTGTGTGGATAAAACAGGGTCTTAGATAATATCTGCTAAGACCATCAGCAGGGCAGCAAACAATATGGGATCTTGAATTAGAATGACAGTCTCCCCAGTCCATTGCTTAAAGCCTGTAGCTCCAGCCCTGAGAAAAATAGTACACACAGGCACCATTTAAAAATAATAAACACTTGATTGAAGAATCTAAACTAACACCTCACTTTACCTCTTCCTATCACTAACACAGGCAAAGAGAATGACTGGAGTGGGAGGGAAGGGAGGAGCTATTATACAGCTCTGCTGTGATGCTCTTTGCCTCCTCCTGCTGACCAGGAGGCGATATCCCATAAGTAAGGATGAAATCCTGGACTTATATCTTGTAAAAGAAAACAATATTTGGACTATATCCTTTCTATTTTTAATACACTGTGTTGTATTGTTACATTTTGTTGCATTATATGTTTTTTGGTTTGTTTTTATACTATAGCACAGCAGAGTGAAAATAACAAGTTTTTCTGCAAATTGGAAAGTTGTTTAAAATTGTATGCTCATGTCCCTTTAATGTGTTAATTGTTGGAATTACAAATGACACTCACCTTGTGTCTTTTAGGGTACAGTGGGTACTGCCAGGGGCACCACAGGCCGCAGTCTTAGTGTCTCAGAGATGGTGGCACTAAGATATGGCAAGGAGTTCCTGTCTGAGTATGTGGGATATCTCTCTGTTCCCACTGCTTCTATAATTTCACTATGAATCTTCTCCTGGACCTAATAAATAAAGACATGATTTATATAAAACACAAAGGGACATTATACTCCCTATATATATAATATATATATATATATATATATATATATAAATATATAATATATATAGCCACTTGAGTATCATCAGTAATACATTTGTATTTATACAATTCAGAGGGATCCTCAGTAATATATGCACACCTCAGGGGAGGGTCTTAAGTAATACATTGTATTAATACAGTTTATATTACACTTATACAGCTTAAGGACATTATACTCCCTATATACATACATACATATATATATATATAGCCACCTTGAGTATCATCAGTAATACATTTGTATTTATACAATTCAGAGGGATCCTCAGTAATATATGCACACCTCATGGGCGGGATCTTAAGTAATACATTGTAATACAGTTTATATTACACTTATACAGCTTAAGGATATTATACTCCCTATATATATAGCCACCTTGAGTATCATCAGTCATACATTTGTATTTATACAATTCAGAGGGATCCTCAGTAATATATGCACACCTCAGGGGCGGGGTCTTAAGTAATACATTGTATAATACAGTTTATATTACACTTATACAGCTTAAGGATATTATACTCCCTATATATGTAGCCACCTTGAGTATCATCAGTCATACATTTGTATTTATACAATTCAGAGGGATCCTCAGTAATATATGCACACCTCAGGGGCGGAGTCTTAAGTAATACATTGTATTAGTACAGTTTATATTACACTTATACAGCTTAAGGACATCTCTTGGATGGAGCCCTAAGCAATAAATGATCCTGTCAAGAAGAGGATTGGGTTAGCGCACTCTCCAGAACTCGATAAGGTAAGTATTAAGCCTTAAAGGGACAGTCAACCATAGAATTGTTATTGTTTTAAAAGATAGATAATCCCTTTATTACTCATTCCCCAGTTTTGCATAACCAACACAGTTATATTAATGTACTTTTTACCTTTACCTTAGTCTTCTCCCAGCCCCCTGATCACATGACTGTGACTGTTTATTATCTATTGTCTTAAATTTAGCATTGTATTGTGCTAGATCTTAAATAACTTTCTGTGCCTGAACACAGTGTTATCTATATAGCCCACGTGTATTGTCTGTCTCTTTGCGTTGAAAAGAGATTTAAAAAGCATGTGATAAGAGGCAGCCCTCAAAGGCTTAGAAATTAGCATATGAGCCTACCTATGTTTAGTTTAAACTAAGAAAACCAAGAGAAAAAAGCAAATTTGATGATAAAAGTAAATTGGAAAGTCGATTAAAATTACAAGTCCTATCTGAATAATGAAAGTTTAATTTATACTTGACTGTCCCTTTAAAGGGACAGTCTAGTCAAAATTAAACTTTTATGATTCAGATCACTTTTATCATCAGATTTGCTTTGTTCCCCTGGTATTTTTTCTTTTTATAAAAAGCTAAACCTAGGTAGGCTCAAACTGATTTCTAAACAGTTGAAAATCGCCTCTTATCTCAGAGCATTTTGAAAGTTTTTCACAGTTAGACAGTACTAGTTCATGTGTGTCATATAGATAACATTGTGCTCACTCCTGTGGAGCTACCTAAGAGTCAGCACTGATTGGCTAAAATGCATGTCTGTCAAAAGAACTGAGATAAGGGGGCAGTCTGCAGAGGCTTAGATACAAGGTACTGACATAGGTAATACGTGTATTAATAAAACCGTGTTGGTAATGAAAAACTGGGGAATGGGTAAGAAATGGATTATCTATCCTTTTTAAAAATACAAATTTTCAAGTAGACTTTCCCTTTAAACATCAGTTTAAAGGAAACTAATAAATACTGACACATTTTGTCAGTATTTTTTCCATTTTATTTTAATTTTGTTGATGCATTCATTCAGAAATCCGATTTTCGGTACGAATTTTCCCGAAAATGAATGCACATTTCTAATATTGAATAATTTAAAAAGTAAATTTCTATGTACATTTCTATTTTCTATGCCTAACGTGCATCAGTGTTCGCAAGTTAGGACTTCACTAATGTGTTGGGTTAGAATACATGAAGAAATATTAATAAAATTATTATACATACTTTATAATCTATGGATTATTTAGCTTTTTTGCAGTATCTATAATTCTAAACCATTTTTATTAATATTTTTTAATAGTTTATATTTAATATTTCAATATTGTTCATTAAAGATAGAAATTCTTTATGTGCGCTAATCCGACCGCGCGTTATGTTCTTCACATAGGGCAAGATTACAAGTTTTGTGGTACGGTGCGGTACGCCTATACCGCTGAAAAATTGGCCATTGCGCGCGGATTATGAAGGTCTCCCGTATTACAAGTCGCTGCAGTACAGTTATAATGCTAGCATTTTAGCCTTTACGCAACTCTCCATTCCGCACTCAAAAAAATACTTTTGAGTGCAGGATTTCTATTGCGCAGTATTACAAGTTGTTCGGTAGTAGTTATGAGTTTTGTCAAACATCTTTGTTTCGCAAAATCCTTAACTAAAATGTTACAAAGTACACCTAACATCCATAAACTACAGTATTAAACATAAACCGCCATCCCCAGTATCGCAAATACTTTATTAAACTTATTAACCCCTAAACCGCCACCCCCCACATTGCAACTACTATAATAAACCTATTAAACCCTAAACCGCTGGCCCCCACATTGCAACTACTATAATAAACCTATTAACCCCTAAATCGCCACCCCCCCACATAGCAAATCACTAAATTAAACTATTATCCCCTAAACCTAACACCCCCCTAACTTTAAATTTAATTTACAATGTAACTATTTTAAAGTAAATAAAAAGTTACCTGTGAAATAAAAAACAAACAAACTAAGATTAAACTATAAATAAACCTAACATACCTATTTGAATAAAATAAAATAAACTACAAATGAAAAAACTAAATTACAAGATAAAAATAACCTAACACTACGAATAAAAAAATAAATCTAACATTACCAAAAAACAAACACTAAAATTACAAAAAATAAAAAACACTAAGATTACAAAAAATAATAAACAAAATTATCCAAAATAATAAAAATTACACCTAATCTAATAGCCCTATAAAAACAAAATTTATACTTACCCGATAAATTATTTTCTTTCCAGGCATGGCGAGTCCACAAAATCATTCTAATTACTAGTGGGATATTCACTCCTGGCCAGCAGGAGGAGGCAAAGAGCACCCCAGCAGAGCTGTTAAGTTTCACTTCCCTTACCCATAACCCCCAGTCACTCGGCCGAAGGGAGCGGAAAAAGAAGATAACACAAGGAGGTGCCTGAGGTCTGTACAAAAAAACTGACATCTAAATATAAACAAGGGCTCGTCGTGGACTCTCCAAGCCCGGAAAGAAAATAATTTATCAGGTAAGCATAAATTTTGTTTTCTTTCCAATGGCATGGAGAGTCCACAAAATCACCAATACCCAAGCTAGAGGACACAGAATGATAGGGAGGGAGAACAAGACAGGAACCTATACAGAAGGCACCACCGCTTGAAGAACCTTTCTCCCAAAGGAAGCCTCAGACGAGGCAAAAATATCAAATTTGGAAAAAGTATGATTGCAAAGAGGACCAGGTGGCCACCTTGCAGATTTGCTCTACAGATGCTTCATTCTTAAAAGCCCAAGACGGAGAAAGAGTCCTAGTGGTATGACCAGAGAGAAAAGGCAGTAGAAGTGGCTTTCTGACCCTTACGCTTACCAGCTAAAACAACGAACAGGACAAAAGACTGTCGAAAATCTTTTAGTTGCTGGCAGATAAAATTTTAGAGCACACACAACATCCAGGTTGTGTAACAGACGTTCCTTCTGAGAAGAAGAATTCAGACAAAAAGAAGGAACAACAATTTCTAGATTGATGTAGCGATCCGGTACCACCTTGGGAAGAAATCCCAATTTAGTATGAAAGATTACCTTATCCGCATAAAAAATAAGGTAAGGGGAAACACACTGCAGAGCCAAAAGCTCGGAAACTCAGCGAGCAGATGAAATAGCCACTAGAAACAAAACTTTCCATGATAACAACTCAATATCAACTGAATGCATAGGCTCAAATGGAGCCTCCTGCAAAACTATAAGAACAAGGTTAAGGCTCCATGGAGGAGCAACAGGTTAAAACACAGGCCTGAATCTGACCTAGGCCTGAACATAAGATTAAATATCTGGCAAATCTGGCAGACATTTGTGCAAAAGAATAGCCAGTGCAGAAATCTGACCCTTTAGAGTACTGACTGACAAACCTTTCAGCAGACCCTCCTGAAGAAAGACAGAATGCGAGGAACCCTCACCCGACTCCAAGAGGAATTCTTCGATTCAGATCAATACAGGTCTTTACTCCATACCTCATAGTAAATCTTACAAGTAACTGTCTCAGCATAGTGTCAATAACGTTCTGAGAAAAACCATGCCCAGCCAAGACTAGGCGTTCAATCTCCAAGCAGTCAGCTTCAGAGAATCTAGACTTGGGTGGAAAGGGATCCTGAAGCAGAGGGTCCTTCCTCGGAGGCAACCTCCAAGGGGAAGAGATGGCATCTTCACTAGATACACTCACCAGATCCTGCAAACCCACGATGAAGCTATTAGAATCACAGACGCCCCCTCCTGCCTAATATGAGCAATGACTCAAGGAAGGAGAGGTACGCCAGACTGAAAGTCCAAGGCACCGCCAGGGCATCTATTAGAGCAGCTTGTGAATCACTTGATCCTGAACCGTACTTTGAAAACTTGGCGTTTAGACGAGAAGCCACCAGATCCAAATCCGGAACCCCCCACCTGAGGGATATCATTGTGAAAAACCTCTGGGTGGAAAATCCACTCCCCAGAAAGAAAATTATGCCTGCTTAGAAAATCCGCTTCCCAGTAGGACACCCCTGGGATGTGGATGGCAGAGAGTAGACAATCATGAGCCTTCACCCACTGGAGAATACGAGTCACCTCATTCACGGCAAATGAACTTATAGATCTTCCCTGGTGGTTGATGTATACCACTGAGAAGATGTTGTCCGATTAAAATCTAAAAAAACGGACCGAAGCTAGTTGAGGCCAGACCGATAAAGCATTGAAAATTGCTCCCAACTCTAGGAAAAGACCCTGAAGCCTTTAAAGAACCCCAACTGCTCACCATCCGGAAAGGCTGGCATCCATGGTCACAATCACCCAGGCTGGTCTCAGGAAGTATGTACCCTGAGACAGAAAGTCCTGCGAAAACCACCAAGATAGAGAGACTCTTGGTAGGGGATCCAGAACTATCCTCTGCGATAAGTCCAAGAGGACTCTGTTCCATTGTCTGATCATGTATAACTGTAGGGATCTCAGATGGAACCGATCAAAAGGAACAATGTCCATGGAAGCAACCATCAGACCAATTACTTATATACATAGATTCACAAATAGAAGAGAAAGGCAAAAGTAGGGGTTATCTAACCTCCCTCAGAAAAATCCTCATGGACACAGAATCTAATAATCTTACCTAAAAAGCAAACCCTGGTGACTGGCACCAGGGAACTCTACTGCAGACTCACTTTCCTGTGGGAACGAGAATAGACAACAACATCTCAGTATGAGAGGTTGCTAACTTAAAAGATGGCACTTGAAGCATGAGTCGTCCAGGTATAGACGACCACTGCCAAAAAGGTCCATATGTGAAAATAAACATAAAGAGGAAACCTCTGTGTATGACCGTCATTTAATACACAATCTATCATGGACTACACTGACCTTAGAGACAGCGAACATAATAGCCAGAAAAGCACATAACATTAGAGGGCCCAGAAGATGAGACAAAATTAAACAACTGCCCTGGAGATCACAAAACCTCTCTTAGGTTCAGTGAACATCGAACCATGGTGGGAATATGAAATTTGAAGTGCGTATTAAATAAATATGGCATCCCTTAAAAAAAATGGAAAAAATCTGCATGGGAGCCTAACTTGCTCACAATGGGCTCAAAACAATTGGCACGCAATGCGATCACAAAAGAAGCCGACAAGTATAAAATAAACCATATCCAGTACTAGAGAAAAACACACATTCCCAAACAAGAGCCACTGTAACATATGCCTGCCTGATATCACTGTCCCTTTAAGACTGTCTTCCCTGCTACTGATAATCATACTGTTTGGGGAGTATCTGCATTCAACTTACCTGCCAAATAATTAATCATTCATGCACCCGATTCCCTCGGCCTCTTTTTAAATCATCTCATGCCTAATGTGCATTGCATTAGCTTTAAAGTTTTGTTCCAGAACAACAGAGGTCTGTGACTGTTCCAGCATGGATTTTACCAGCATATTCAAACTACAGCCTTTCCTTTTAGCTATGCTTAAAATCATCTAATCGCAAGTATCCATATAAATCCATTTTGTTTCCTGGACACTGCTACTTAACAAACTCTGAACTTATTCTAAATTACAAGTTGGTTATAATAACTCTCTAATTACTACAACAGCATCTTACTCAGAACTTTATAACTATTCTCTGCTACAAGTTGTCATAGCTGAAATATCCTCCTCCAAATATGTTAATATATTCAGAACTCTGCATCTATGTGTTCAGTTAAAAAGCTTTCCTGTGATTCTCCAATATATGCACAAACAGTATTTAATGCCTTAAACTTGCAACCTGTCTATCACCTGTGCTGCTCTGCTTATTACTGACATACAGCTCTATATAATAATTATGTACTGTGAACCTGCAACAAACCTTTGCATCTACGAGTCAATCTTCTACCAGTTTACTCTGAAGCCTGAACATCTTACATTGCTATATTTTTTACTCATGAATCCTGCAGCTACTCCTATTAGATGTAAGTCACAGTATCAATTTATGTTTTTATTGAAGCCAGAATATATTGTATACATATGTTTCACTCTCCATGAATTCTACAATAACTTCTTGCAACTATGAATCACAGAATATAATCTATCCACGTCCAGCATACTCTTCCCCGGGTCAGGTGTCGGTGTTTCTAATTCCCTACCACTGCCTGAGGGTCTGTGTCCTGAGCGCATACACACCGGAACTTGACAGCCACACACTGAAGTTGCTGTTATTCAGAGCCATGATTCGGCCATTTACACCAGGACCTTTCTAAGTACCCAAGTGAGACTTGCAAATGTGGCCATGTGCACCGATGTCCCTCTTGTTCAAGCGCCATTGAAACAAGCTATGAGGCAGTGAGCCACGAATGCGGACATCCACGCAAGTACTAAATCCCAGTACAAATGTTCCTTTTCACAAGCGCTGCGTGATAAACAAAATAAGGGAATAGGACTTGCCAGAGAGAGGGATCTCCCTCTATCATTGACAAAAATTCCTCTCCGGTTCACAATGAAAAGAGCTGTTCCTCTAAGAATTGGAACATCAGCCTAATAACGGTCAGGGAAAAACAAATAACCTTAAAATAAAATTTTGACAGATACCCTTCACAAAGGGACTTACTCTATGCCAGCTAAGATTCTAGTTTAATAGCGACCGGAATCACAGATGCCCTTCCCAATAGGGGCCGATTTTAAGAACCCCATAGTGCCTACCCCCGCTTAGGGGTTAAATCAGAGAGGTAAAAGTCCCCCACCCTTAGTGCGAAGTCACCCCTCACTTAGACCACAAGCCATAGGGGGGAATAAGGGATCCAGGGACTTACCAGTCTTGCAGCTTTCTCAGTAGCCCCAGGCTTGCCAGAGACATCTTCATCCTGACAGAGACCTTTTTCAACTCTAGGGTAGGCACTGTATCTCCGGTGTGACAGAAACAGTTCTGACAGGGACTGGAGAGAAAGGAAAAAATAGAGTAACCAACCCTAGTTTTCCATATAGGGGTAGCATGAATGTTAGAATTAAAGCAAAGAACACCTTGCTGCCTTCTAACTGCTATAAGCCACAAGTACACTTACTAAAGAGATTGACATGAACACAGCTTGACCCCAATCCTTGCTTGCAGGGAAAAGTATCCATTAAAGAATTAAATATCTTCAGACACCTTCTTCGCCATCCTCCCGTGATCAAGGCAAAGAGAATGACTAGGGGTTATGGTGCTGGCCAGGAGTGAATATCCCACTAATAATTAGAATGATTTCATGGACTCTCCATGCCATAGGAAAGAAAACAAAAAAGCCTTTTGCAGGGCATTGCCCTAAGTTAAACAGCTCTTTTACATTCAAAAATTACAAAGTCCTATTGGTTCAAATCAGCCAATAGGATTTCAGTAGCTCTCATCCTATCGGCTGATTTGAAAATGTCAGCCAATAGGAATGCAAGGTACCCCATTTTTAAACGGGTACCTTGCATTCAATCTTCAGTGTACGGCGTTGATTGTATGAAGATGATCCTCCACGCTGGATGTCCGTGCCGCCTGCAACGATGCTCCGCGCCTCCACAGCTCCGCCGCCATTGGGATGAAGATAGAAGATGCCCCCGCAATAGATGAAGACTTTTTGTCACCTGGATGAAGATGGATGACTGAACTTTAGGAACTGTGAGTAGATTTCCTGGGGTTAGTGTTAGGGTTTTTTTTTGGGGGGGGGTTAGATTAGAGCTTTGGGCACAAAAGAGCTGAATGCCCATACAAATGCCCCTTTAGGGGCAATGGGTAGCTTAGGTTTTTTAGACTTATGTTTTTTATTTTGGGGGATTGGTTGGGGGGGGTTTACTGTTATGGGGGACTTTGTAATTTTTAATGTAAAAGAGCTGTTTAACTGTTAGGTTAGGGGGTGTTTTTATTTTGAGGGGCTTTTTTGTTTTAATAGGGTATTAGATTAGGTTTAATTGTTATTATTTTGGATAATTTCGTTTATTATTTTTTGTAATCTGAAGAGTTTTTATTTTTAGTAATTTTAGAGTTTTTATTTTTGTAATGTAATTTTTTTATATTTTCAGAGTGTTAGGATTTTTTAAATTTGTATTTTTATTTTTTTTCCGTTAATTTTATTGTTTTAAAATAGTAATGTTAGGTTATAGTTTAAACAACATAATTTATGTAAGAACTTACCTGATAAATTCATTTCTTTCATATTAGCAAGAGTCCATGAGCTAGTGACGTATGGGATATACATTCCCTACCAGGAGGGGCAAAGTTTCCCAAACCTCAAAATGCCTATAAATACACCCCTCACCACACCCACAAATCAGTTTAACGAATAGCACAAGAAGTGGGGTGATAAAAAAGTGCGAAAGCATATAAAATAAGGAATTGGAATAATTGTGCTTTATACAAAAATCATAACCACCCCAAAAAAAGGGCGGGCCTCATGGACTCTTGCTAATATGAAAGAAATGAATTTATCAGGTAAGTTCTTACATAAATTATGTTTTCTTTCATGTAATTAGCAAGAGTCCATGAGCTAGTGACGTATGGGATAATGACTACCCAAGATGTGGATCTTTCCACACAAGAGTCACTAGAGAGGGAGGGCATAAAATAAAGACAGCCAATTCCTGCTGAAAATAATCCACACCCAAAATAAAGTTTAACGAAAAACATAAGCAGAAGATTCAAACTGAAAACCGCTGCCTGAAGTACTTTTCTACCAAAAACTGCTTCAGAGAAGAAAATACATCAAAATGGTAGAATTTAGTAAAAGTATGCAAAGAGGACCAAGTTGCTGCTTTGCAAATCTGGTCAACCGAAGCTTCATTCCTAAACGCCCAGGAAGTAGAAACTGACCTAGTAGAATGAGCTGTAATTCTTGAGGCGGAGTTTTACCCGACTCAACATAGGCAAGATGAATTAAGATTTCAACCAAGATGCCAAAGAAATGGCAGAAGCTTTCTGGCCTTTTCTAGAACCGGAAAAGATAACAAATAGACTAGAAGTCTTACGGAAAGATTTCGTAGCCTCAACATAATATTTCAAAGCTCTAACAACATCCAAAGAATGCAAACGATTTCTCCTTAGAATTCTTAGGATTAGGACATAATGAAGGAACCACAATTTCTCTACTAATGTTGTTGGAATTCACAACCTTAGGTAAAAATTCAAAAGAAGTTCGCAACACCGCCTTATCCTGATGAAAAATCAGAAAAGGAGACTCACAAGAAAGAGCAGATAATTCAGAAACTCTTCTGGCAGAAGAGATGGCCAAAAGGAACAAAACTTTCCAAGAAAGTAATTTAATGTCCAATGAATGCATAGGTTCAAACGGAGGAGCTTGAAGAGCCCTCAGAACCAAATTCAAACTCCAAGGAGGAGAAATTGACTTAATGAACAGGTTTATACGAACCAAAGCTTGTACAAAACAATGAATATCAGGAAGAATTAGCAATCTTTCTGTGAAAAAGAACAGAAAGAGCAGAGATTTGTCCTTTCAAGGAACTTGCGGACAAACCCTTATCTAAACCATCCTGAGAAACTGTAAAATTCTCGGAATTCTAAAAGAATGCCAAGAAAAATGATGAGAAAGACACCAAGAAATATAAGTCTTCCAGACTCTATAATATATCTCTCTAGATACAGATTTACGAGCCTGTAACATAGTATTAATCACAGAGTCAGAGAAAACCTCTTGACCAAGAATCAAGCGTTCAATCTCCATACCTTTAAATTTAAGGATTTCAGATCCTGATGGAAAAAAGGACCTTGTGACAGAAGGTCTGGTCTTAACGGAAGAGTCCACGGTTGGCAAGAGGCCATCCGGACAAGATCCGCATACCAAAACCTGTGAGGCCATGCTGGAGCTACCAGCAGAACAAACGAGCATTCCTTCAGAATCTTGGAGATTACTCTTGGAAGAAGACTAGAGGCGGAAAGATATAGGCAGGATGATACTTCCAAGGAAGTGATAATGCATCCACTGCCTCCGCCTGAGGATCCCGGATCTGGACAGATACCTGGGAAGTTTCTTGTTTAGATGAGAAGCCATCAGATCTATTTCTGGAGTTCCGACATTTGAACAATCTGAAGAAATACCTCTGGGTGAAGAGACCATTCGCCCGGATGCAACGTTTGGCGACTGAGATAATCCGCTTCCCAATTGTCTATACCTTGGATATGAACCGCAGAGATTAGACAGGAGCTGGATTCCGCCCAAACCAGAAATTTCGAGATACTTCTTTCATAGCCAGAGGACTGTGAGTCCCTCCTTGATGATTGATGTATGCCACAGGTTGTGACATTGTCTGTCCTGAAAACAAATGAACGATTCTCTCTTCAGAAGAGGCCAAAGACTGAAGAGCTCTGAAAATTGCACGGAGTTCCAAAATATTGATCGGTAATCTCACCTCCTGAGATTCCCAAACCCCTTGTGCCGTCAGAGACCCCCACACAGCTCCCCAACCTGTAAGACTTGCATCTGTTGAGATTACAGTCCAGGTCGGAAGAACAAAAGAAGCCCCCTGAATTAAACGATGGTGATCTGTCCACCACGTTAGAGAGTGTCGACAATCGGTTTTAAAGATATTAATTGAGATATCTTCGTGTAATCCCTGCACCATTGCTTCAGCATACAGAGCTGAAGAGGTCGCATGTGAAAACGAGCAAAGGGGATCGCGTCCGATGCAGCAGTCCATAAGACCTAGAATTTCCATGCATAAGGCTACCGAAGGGAATGATTGTGACTGAAGGTTTCGGCAAGCTGCAATCAATTTTAGACGTCTCTTGTCTGTCAAGACAGAGTCATGGACACTGAATCTATCTGGAAACCCTAGAAAGGTTACCCTTGTCTGAGGAATCAATGAACTTTTTAGTGAATTGATCCTCCAACCATGATCTTGAAGAAACAACACAAGTCGATTCGTATGAGATTCTGCTAAATGTAAAGACTGAGCAAGTACCAAGATATCGTCCAAATAAGGAAATACCACAATACCCTGTTCTCTGATTACAGACAGAAGGGCACCGAGAACCTTTGTAAAAATTCTTGGAGCTGTAGCTAGGCCAAACGGCAGAGCCACAAACTGGTAATGCTTGTCCAGAAAGAGAATCTCAGGAACTGATAGTGAGCTGGATGAATCGGAATATGCAGATATGCATCCTGTAAATCTATTGTAGACATATAATGCCCTTGCTGAACAAAAGGCAAGATAGTCCTTACAGTTACCATCTTGAATGTTGGTATTCCTTACATAACGATTCAATTATTTTTAGATCCAGAACTGGTCTGAAGGAATTCTCCTTCTTGGTACAATGAAGAGATTCGAATAAAACCCCAGCCCCTCTTCCAGAACTGGAACTGGCATAATTACTCCAGTCAACTCTAGATCTGAAACACATTTCAGAAATGCTTGAGCTTTCACTGGATTTACTGGGACACGGGAAAGAAAAAATCTCTTTAGCAGGAGGTCTCATCTTGAAACCAATTCTGTACCCTTCTGAAACAATGCTCTGAATCCAAAGATTGTGAACAGAATTGAATCCAAATTTCTTTGAAAAAACGTAATCTGCCCCCTACCAGCTGAGCTGGAATGAGGGCCGCACCTCATGTGGACTTAGAAGCTGGCTTTGCCTTTCTAGCTGCTTGGATTTATTCCAGACTGGAGATGGTTTCCAAACTGAAACTGCTCCTGAGGATGAAGGATCAGGCTTTTGTTCTTTGTTGAAACGAAAGGAACGAAAACGATTATTAGCCCTGCTTTTTTACCTTTAGATTTTTATCCTGTGGTAAAAAAGTTCCTTTCCCACCAGTAACAGTTGAGATAATAGAATCCAACTGAGAACCAAATAATTGTTACCCTGGAAAGAAATGGAAAGTAAAGTTGATTTGAAGCCATATCAGCATTCCAAGTTTTAAGCCATAAAGCTCTTCTAGCTAAAATAGCTAGAGACATAAACCTGACATCAACTCTGTAATATCAAAAATGGCATCACAGATAAAATTATTAGCATGCTGTAGAAGAATAATATATTATGAGAATCATGATCTGTTACTTGTTGCGCTAAAGTTTCCAACCAGAAAGTTGAAGCTGCAGCAACATCAGCCAATGATATAGCAGGTCTAAGAAGATTACCTGAACACAGATAAGCTTTTCTTAGAAGGATTCAATTTTCCTATCTAAAGGATCCTTAACGAGAGTACCATCTGCCGTAGGAATAGTAGTACATTTAGCAAGGGTAGAAATAGCCCCATCAACTTTAGGGATTTTGTCCCAAAACTCTAGTCTGTCAGACGGTACAGGATATAATCGCTTTAAAACGTTTAGAAGGAGTAAATGAATTACCCAAATTATCCATTCTCTGGAAATTACTGCAGAAATAGCATAGGAACAGGAAAAACTTCTGGAATAACCACAGGAGCTCTAAAGACCTTATCCAAACGTTTAGAATTAGTATCAAGAGGACCAGATCCTCAATTTCTAATGCAATTAGGACTTCTTTAAGGTAAAAGAACGGAATAAATTCCATTTTAAATAAATATGACGATTTATCAGCATCAACCTCTGAGACAGAATCCTCTGAATCAGAGAGTCATCAGAATCAGAATGATGATGTTCATTTAAAAATTCATCTGTAGGGAAGAGAAGTTTTAAAAGATTTTTTACGTTTACTAGAAGGAGAAATAACAGACATAGCCTTCTTTATGGATTCAGAACAAAATCTCTTATATTATCAGGAACATTCTGCCACTTAGATGTTGAGGAACTGCAACAGGCAATGGTACTTTACTAAAGGAAATATTATCTGCTTTAACAAGTTGTCATGACAATCAATACAAACAACAGCTGGAGGAATAGCTACCAAAAGTTTACAGCAGATACACTTAGCTTTGGTAGATCCAGCACTAGACAGCGATTTTCCTGTAGTATCTTCTGACTCAGATGCAACGTGAGACATCTTGCAATATGTAAGAGAAAAAACAACATATTAAAGCAAAATTGATCAAATTCCTTAAATGACAGTTTCAGGAATGGGAAAAAATGCAAAGAACAAGCTTCTAGCAACCAGAAGCAATGAAAAATGAGACTTAAATAATGTGGAGACAAAGCGACGCCCATATTTTTTCGCGCCAAATAAGACGCCCACATTATTTGGCGCCTAAATGCTTTTGGCGCCAAAAATGACGCCACATCCGGAACGCCGACATATTTGGCGCAAAAAACGTCAAAAAATGACGCAACTTCCGCGACACGTATGACGCCGGAAACAGAAAAGATTTTTTGCGCCAAAAAAGTCCGCGCCAAGAATGACGCAATAAAATGAAGCATTTTCAGCCCCCGCGAGCCTAACAGCCCACAGGGAAAAAGTCAAATTTTTAAGGTAAGAAAAAATGATTGATCAAATGCATTATCCCAAATATGAAACTGACTGTCTGAAAATAAGGAATGTTTGAACATTCTGAGTCAAGGCAAATAAATGTTTGAATACATATATTTAGAACTTTATAAACAAAGTGCCCAACCATAGCTTAGAGTGTCACAGAAAATAAGACTTACTTACCCCAGGACACTCATCTACATGTTTGTAGAAAGCCAAACCAGTACTGAAACGAGAATCAGCAGAGGTAATGGTATATATAAGAGTATATCGTCGATCTGAAAAGGGAGGTAAGAGATGAATCTCTACGACCGATAACAGAGAACCTATGAAATAGACCCCGTAGAAGGAGATCACTGCATTCAAATAGGCAATACTCTCCTCACATCCCTCTGACATTCACTGCACGCTGAGAGGAAAACGGGGCTCCAACCTGCTGCGGAGCGCATATCAACGTAGAATCTAGCACAAACTTACTTCACCACCTCCATAGGAGGCAAAGTTTGTAAAAACTGATTTGTGGGTGTGGTGAGGGGTGTATTTGTAGGCATTTTGAGGTTTGGGAAACTTTGCCCCTCCTGGTAGGAATGTATATCCCATACGTCACTAGCTCATGGACTCTTGCTAATTACATGAAAGAAATACTGTTTTTTTTTCATAGGTTAGTTTTTATTTAATTTAAAATAGTTATGTTGCAAATTTAATTTAAAATTAGGTGGGTGTTAGGTTTAGGGGTTAGTAGTTTAATTTAGTGTGTTGCGATGTTGGGGGCCGGTGGTTTAGGGGTTAATAGGTTTAGTTTATTAATAGCTCTATGGGCGGCCGGCGAATTAGGGGTTAATAGGTTCATTTAGTGTCAGGGCGGCAGATTAGGGATTAGTTGTTTTATTTAGTGTTGTGGATGTCAGGGGGGCGCATTAGGGGTATTTAGACTAGGGGTCAGGGGTGTATTAAGGCATAGGCCAACAAGGCCGGTGCCTAGGGCAGCAGATTTTTAAGGGCAGCAGAATTTTGAGTCCCTACGGCCACTCTACTGAACTCAGGGCCGGGTGGCTAAATCAACCAATTACTAATTGGTTAAATGGCTGGCCCGGCTATTGCTATCCTGTGGGATTGTATGTGGGTGCACATGACGTGGTGACAGTGGAGGCGGAGCTCACTTGCTCAGCCTGGCCTGGACTGAGAGGGAATGCGGTATTCTTCTCTGGCTCCACCGCGTGATTGAGACCCACACAGACTACACAGTGCAGTGTGCACTACAATGTGACCACTGTGAAACAGCATATGCCTTTCTCCCTTCAATACATCTTCATTAGGCATTAAAATACTTAAAGGGACACTGAACCAATTTTTTCTTTCGTGATTCAGACAGAGCATGAAATTTTAAGCAACTTTCTAATTTACTCCTTATTATCAAATTTTCCTTCATTCTCTTGGTATCTTTATTTGAAAATGCAAGAATGTAAGTTTAGATGCCGGCCCATTTTTGGTGAACAACCTGGGTTGTCCTTGCTGATTGGTGGATAAATTCATCCACCAATACAAAAAGTGCTGTCCAGAGTACTGAAACAAAAAAAAAGCTTAGATGCCTTCTTTTTCAAATAAAGATAGCAAGAGAACAAAGAAAAATTGATAATAGGAGTAAATTAGAAAGTTGCTTAAAATTGCATGCTCTATCTGAATCACAAAAGAAAAATTTGGGTTCAGTGTCCCTTTAAACGGATTAGTCACTAGATACTTGTACATTTACTGTTTGTCTATCTGTCATACATGCAAAGAAAAAGTACTTTTAAAGGCCAGTTTGTAATATTCATTACATATTTATCCAAGCAGATATTTTGCTTAAATAACTGCCAATCACCAAAGAAGATGTGTAAGGTTAAACAACTACCTACTGACAAACTATCATACAGTGAAGGATATTTTTTTCTGATGATAAACAACTACCTACTGACAAACTATCATACAGTGAAGGATATTTTTTCTGATATAAACAACTACCTACTGACAAACTATCATACAGTGAAGGATATTTTTTCTGAATAAACAACTACCTACTGACAAACTATCATACCAGTGAAGGATATTTTTTCTGATATAAACAACTACCTACTGACAAGACTATCCTACAGTGAAGGAATATTTTTTCTGATATAAACAACTACCCTACTGACAAACTATCATACAGTGAAGGATATTTTTTCTGAAATAAACATTTAATCATCTGACTTGCAAAATAATGTCTTAAAAAATAAATAAATATATATATATATATATATATATATGTATATATGCGTGTGTGTGTGTGTGTGACCAGAGTGAATGCAAGCCTCGGTGAACATCTACTTAAAAGACATTTTTTTTTAAATTTTTTACACCCTGCCCAAAAATATTATGTCTAGAAAAGGCCTTAAAACCTGGGGTGTGGGTTGGGGGCAGCAGAATTTTGAGTGCCTAGGGCAGCACAAAACCTAATACGCCCCTTCTAGGGATTTATGTTAGGGGTGTTAGGTTTTTACATAATTTCTTTTCGCCATAGACATCAATGGGGGGGTTGCATCATAGCGAATCGCCATTCCGCAAATCGCAGGTTTTAGTTTCTCTCCCATTGATGTCTATGGGGGGAAAGCGTGCATGAGCACGTAAAGTCAGGCCTGGGTTTTATGCGGTATAGAGCTTTGCACCATATCGCACAACAAAAGAAAGTTTTCTCAGTAACTTGTAATGGCAGCACTATGGAAAGTGAGATACAACTCTTTTTTTGCGTTATTTACGCACCCCGGTTTAGCGCACAACTTGTAATCTTGCCCATATTGTTCTTCACATAGAAAATAATGTACGTTTTATTAGTAAATACATATTTCTATATATATATCTGATACTGTTTCTTTTAAAATACATATCTATACCTATCTTTCTGTATAAATAGATACTCAGGTATAGCTATAGTATAGATACATAGAAATATGTATTTTCAGTTTGCACGCTCCATTGAAGTCTATGGGGAAATCCGTTATCCGTGATCGCAACTTTGGAAAGTCTATCTTTATTCGCACGTTGGCTTTTGCTCGCGCTCAAACTTTTTACTTTCAACTTGTAATATGAGCACAACCCGTAGCACGCAAAAAGCACCGTCTAGTGAAGTTAATGCTCGAGCAGGATCGCAAAATAACGCCCACTAGTAATGTAGACCGCAGCCACTCCTGGGGGGTGGTGGCTCTTGGCAATACATAGCATTATACAGCTCCTCTCTATAACACTAATACAACAGGAGGTACCTCATGGGGGTGGGACCATCAGTGATACATTGTATTTATACATTGGTTTTGTTAGAAGCTTCTAGCAGTTAAGGCACAGCTATCACGCTATATGTTCTTACCTCAGGGTAATGAATCAGGAAGGCTACTGTCCAGTGATAGTAAAGATGCTGTTGTTTCTGTGCCTCCAACAAACAGGTCAACTACTGACATATGAAGATGATCTTCTGAAACTCTGTCTCGCCAATATCTCCCCTGGCTTTATCTCGCAAGTATCGTATCATCCGTCTATGATATCTTCCTCAGACTCGCTTGTATTAGGTCAGGGGCCTGGAGGGAGAGAACAAATTATTTGGTTTATTATAGGATTAAAAGGGGTTTGCTAAGAGGCCACTGAAAAAGCAATCTGGATATTTGATATCTCTTAAAAAAGTTTCTTGTGAAAATGTGATTAAGTTATAATAAATTAAAATATATTAAGTCCTTACAAAGATTTTAAAAAAAAATTTATGTAGTGAAAATTCCTATCTCGCTTTGAGTGAAGATGTCTTCTTAAGAATTAATGTTGAAAGCATGGTGTTTATAAAATAAAATATACCTGATTCTCAAAATGTATATGGTAATAAGGACAATATTCCTTTTAATATGTAATTCAAATAAAAAAAACCAAAAGTGATCTAGTGAGTAATTTCGTGACTAATTATATAGGGGAATTTGCTAACTGAAACGTGAGGGTAGTGTAGGTGTCAAGGTGATGTCCTAGTGAATTAGTATATGTGGAATGCTGGCCTAAAATACAGGTGAACTGTCGATATCAGTTGTGTTATGTAAATGCGAAAATGCTAATATAAAAAAAGCAATTGGAATATAACCGTTATTTGATTAAGTATAAAAATTCACCAGAGTGAATGCAAGCTTATACAAAGGTACTGTGATCTAACTATACTTTAGGAATACTGAAGAAAAATTGGCAGCATGACTTTAAAGGAGGTTTTATCTTGGACAAATTTGGTCGTCTTTAAAGTCCTCTGGTTAACAACAGTTATATAAAAGAACACCTCCGGAAAACTCAGGGGTATCTTTGTTATTTTTACTATTATTAGCTGGTGGCCTTTATAGAATTAGTCGGAACCTATGTTGTTCAGTTTTATCTATTGATTATCTGTTGCTTAGTTTTTATCTATTGATTTATCAGCTGTTTTTAGCGCTAATTCATTTTTAGTATATCTTAACACCGGTGTTATTTTATTTATAATATACTTTTATTAATTTCTTTTTTTATTTGACTAAAGATTACATGAAGTTTGTTATATATTGTTCAATATACATACTCAATAAATTAGTGAATTTTATACTTAATCAAAGAACGGTTATATTCCATTTGCTTTTTTTATATTAGCATTTTCACATTTTACATAAACACAACTGATATCGACAGTTCCACCTGTATTTTTAGGCAAACATTCCACATATACTAATTCACTGGACATCACCTTGGACACTACACTACCCTCACGCTTCAGTTAGCAAAGTTCCCCTAAATAATTAGTCACGAAATTACTCACATAGATCACTTTTGTTTTTTTTTATTTGAATACATATTAAAAGGAATATTGTCCTTATTACCATTATCACATTTGAGAATCATTCATATTTTATTTTATAAACACCATGCTTCAACATTACTTCTTAAAGAAGACATCTTCACTCAAGCGAGATAGGAATTTTCACTACATAAAAATTTTTTTGAAAATCTTTGTAAGGACTTAGTATATTTTAATTTATTATACTTAATCACATTTTCACAAGAAACTTTTTTAAGAGATATCAAATATCCAGATTGCTTTTCAGCGCCCTTACCACACACAATCCATTTTTTTCTATAACTTATGATGTAGTCATTTGGTGAGAAGACTACACTAGTGAAGGAGGCTAGATCTGGAGTGAGGCATATTGTTCAATATCTTTTCCTTATCAGATTTGCTAAGAGCCACTCTGGTGGATTAATCTAGTTAGATGTATATAATAGTGACCCACCTTGTGCTTCTCCCAGCTGATGACTCACAAGGAATCTCTTTGCTTTGAAGTCTCTATAAGGCGATTTAGCGCTTTGTTTGGAAATTTCTAAGAAAAAAAGGTGGAGGAAAGATAGACAGCATTACTCATAGCTCTCTTCTGTCACTGGGTACCCTGAAGGGGGGGGGGGGTAGACTTATAGCTTCCTTCTGTCTGTGTCACTCTGTCACCCCACAGGGGAGGGTCAGACTCAATATCTCCCTTCTGTCTGTGTCACTGTGTCACCTACAGGGGGAGGGACAGACTTATAGCTTTCTTCTGTCCGTGTCAATCTGTCACCCCACAGGGGGAGGGACAGATTTCATATCTCCCTTCTGTCTCTGTATCAATGTTTCACCCTGTAGGGTGAGGGGCACAGGCTCATATCTCCCTTCTGTCTGTGTCACTTTGTCACCTGCAGGAGGATGGAAAGACATATCTTTCTTCTCTCTGTGTCTCCCCCACAGGGGGAAGGGCTAGACTCATAGCTCCCTTCTGTCTGTGTCACTCTGTAGGGAGAGGCACAGACTCATAGCTCCATTCTGTCTGTGTCACCTGCAGGGGGAGGGACAGACTCATAGCTCCCCTTATGTCTGTGTCACTGTGACACCTGCAGGGGGAGGGACAGACTCATAGCTCTTTCTGTCTGTGTCACCTGCAGGGGGAGGGACAGAGTTATAGCTCCCTTCTGTCTGTTTCACTGTGTCACCCTGCGGGGGACGGGACAGCCTCATAGCTCCCTTCTGTCTGTGTCACTGTGTCAACCTGCAGGGGGATGGGACATATTCATAGCTCCATTTCCTCTTTGTAAACTCACAACATGAGTTCTCTTCCCCGCAATAGGGGGATGAAGTCCAAAATGGTGACAGCAGGAGACTCCCAAAATTTGATAACATTAACAACACATTTGTGAATTTCTTGGAACTTCGGGTCATGACAGTCATACTAAGAAAAAAAAGTGCATGAGAATGGGGGTAACTGGAGAGGGAAGAGAGAGAGATTGAGAGAAAAAACTTGAGGGGAGGAGAGTCCACGGCTTCATTCATTACTACTGGTGAATTAAGAATCTGGCACCAGAGGATGGCAAAGACACCCCAGCCAAAGGCCTTAAATACCTCCCCCACTCCCATTCTGCAGAGGGAACCAGGAACAGTAGGAAAATATCAGGGTATAAAAAGGTGCGAGAAGATGGATTAAAATTTAGGTCCGCCCCACGAGATACGGGCGGGAGCGGTGGACTCTCCTCCCCCTCGATGGAAATGTTATTATCAGGTAAGCATATTTATGTTTTCCATCTAAAGGGGAGGAGAATCCACGGCTCCATTTATTACCAATGGGAACATATACCCAAGCTCTAGAGGACACTGAATGAACCGGAGGGCAAAAGGCTGACCCCTAGTCTGAGGGCACCACAGCCTGCAAAACCTTTCTCCCCAAAAAACAGCTTCCGCCAACACAAAAACGTCAAATTTGTAAACCTTGTAAAAGTGTGTAAAGAGGACCAGGTAAGCCACCTTACAAATTTGCTCCATAAAGGCCTCATTCTTGAAGGCCCAAGACAAAAGCCACAGCTCTAGTTGAATGAGCCGTGATACTCTGAGGTAGGCTTATGTCCCACCTGTCTCATAAGCCAAGGTGAATCACAGCTCCTCAACCAAAAAGACAAAGAAGAAGCAGAGGCCCTTTGCCCCTTGTGCATGCCAGAGTACACCACAAAAAAAGAGAGGTAGACTGTCTGAAATCCTTTCTAGGACAGAATCTGAATGTCAATGGATGCATAGGTTCAAACGGAAACCCTCTGCAAAACCTTAAGGACTAAGTTTAAGCTCCAAGGCGGAGCCAGCTGTCGAAAACAGGCCTGATTCTAGACAGAGCCTGAACAAAAGATTGGATGTCAGGGAGCTCAGCAAGTCTCCTATACAACAAAACTTATAATGCCGAAATCTGTCCTTCAAGGAACTAGCAGCAAGACCCTTCTCCAAACCATCTCTGGAGAAAGGCCAAAATCCTGGATACCTTCACTCTATGCCAAGGATATCCATGCTTCTCACACCAGGACAAGTAAATCCTCCACACTTATGGTAGATGCGAAGATGGACCAGGCTTCCTTGCCTAAATTAGAGTATCAATCACACTCTCAGAAAAGCCTCTCTTGGGCTAGGACAAGTGTTCAATCCCACGCAGTCACCCTCAGAGATCTAGATTTCGATGTTGAAAAGGGCCTGTGACAGCAGATCCCTGTGACAGGGTAACCTCCACGGCAGAGAGGATGACATCCCCACCAGATCCGCAAATCACGTCCTCCGCGGCCATGAAAGGAGCAATCAGAATGGCCGAGGCCCGCTCCTGTTTGATGCGTACTACTACTCGAGGTAGAAGTGGGCAGAGGTGGAAAATGTAAGCTAGGCTGAATCCCCATGGAACCACTAAAGACATCTATCAGTTCTTCCTGGGGATACCTGGACCTCGACCCCGTAACGAGGTAGCTTGCAATTGAGTCTGACGCCATGAGATCTATCTATGGCGTTCCCCATTTGTGACCAAATCTCTGCAAACACCTCGGAGTGAAGAGGACCATTCACCCCAGATGGAAGGATTGTCTGCTGAGAAAGTCTGCTTCCTAGTTGTCCACACCTGGTATGTGAATCGCTGAGAGCGAGCAGTCGTGGGACTCCACCCTCTCCAGAATCTGAGGACACCCTCCCTCATGGCGAGGAAGCTCCTCGTACCCCCCTGATGGTTTATGTAAGCCACCAAGGTAATGTTGTCAGTCTGGAATCTGAGGCAACTAAACCGACTCCAGAGAAGGCCATGCCTTCAAAGCATTGTAAATTGCTTGTAGTTCTAGGATGTTGATCGGAAGGAGAGACTCCTCCCCTGGACCACTTTCCTAGTGCCATCCTGGCACCCCAAACAGCTCCCCATCCTGTCAGACTGGCATCCGAGATCACAATCTCCCAGGACGGTCTCAATAAAGATGTCCCCATGGACAGTTGCTAAGGACGGATTCCACCAAGAGAGAAGGTTCTAAGTCTGAGCATCTCTATGGAATATCTGCTGTGATAGATCTGAATGATCGCTGTTCACTGTCCTCAACATGCACAATTGAAGAGGTCCTAGGATGGAATAGTACCCTAAACCCCATTCTGCTAGGGGGTACTGGTACGATGACCCCGAAAGAGGCGAGATCTCTCACACACTCTAGAAAGGCCTCTCTCTTCTCTGGGTCTTGAAGACAGGTTTGACAGGAGGAATCTGCCCTCGGTGGATGGGATCTGAACCGTATCCTGTAACCTTGGGAGACAACCTCTAGAACCCCAAGGGTCCTGAACGTCCTGCAACCATGCGTCTGAGAATTGAGGATAATCTGCCCCCTACGTGATCCGGAGACCGGTCGGGGGCCGCCCCTTCATGACAATTTTTTCTCGGCGGGCTTCTTGTTCTGCCTTAGGCTTGTTCCAAGATTGAGCCAGCTTCCAAGATCCCTTGGACCTTATCCACTTTCGCAGGAGGCTGCTGGCGCTGGGCCTTGTCCACACAAAAGGGACGAAAAGTAGATCCCTTGAGCTTAGCCTTCTTATCCTGCAGTAGGAAAGCTCCCTAGCCTCCCGTAACCATGGATATGATCGAATCCAATCCTGGACTGAACAGGATCGTTCCTTGAAAGGCAGAGACAACAGCCTTGACTTGGAGGTCATGTCCGCAGACCAAGATTTTAGCCACAGAGCCCTGCGTGCTAAAAAGAAAAACCTGCCACCATTAGCAATTAGGTGAATAACTTGCATATTAGCATCACAGATGAAAGAATTGGCTTCCTTTGGTGCCTTAATATTCTCCTGTATCTCATCAAGAGATGTCTCCCCCTTCGACCATTTCACACAGGGATTCACACCAATATGTTGCAGCTCCGGCAACTGCCGCTGCGGGCTGAAAAACCAAAAATCCGTGTGCTGAAACATCTTTCTCAACATGTTTTCCAGCTTTTTATCCATGGGCTCTTTAAACGACGAAACTATCCTCGAGGGGAATAGTTGTCGGCTTCGCTAGCGTAGAGATAGACCCATCCACCTTGGGAATGATCCCCCACAGCTCAAGCTGAGAGTCTGGAACAGGGGAACAGTTTTTTAAAGAAGAAGAAGGGGAAAAGGGCGAACCTAATAGCTCCCATTCATTTCTTAATAATATTTGCCATCTTAAACGGAACCGGGAAAATCTGAGGCCACTACCCCTGTCCTCATATACCTTGTAAAGCTTAGGAATCGCAGGTTCCTCCAGGATCTTAGGTTCCAGAACCTCCAGAGTAGCAAGCACCTGCCGCAGCAGAAACTCAAATTTTCCATCCTAAACCTATAACCAGGCTCCTCCGCAGCCGGGAGGTTTAGATGACACGGACCTCCGACCCAGAAGGGGCCTCCTCCGAGACTCAGAGAGGGCCACGTCTTCGTATAGAGCATTTGGATCTTCCATCGGCGAGGAAAACCCTGGGCCAGGCCCGTCATGATACACCCTACGCTTGCGCTTAGCAGAACGTGGTAAGGCATGGAACACTTTGAAAACCGCCGATTTCAGTTGGTCTGCAAAGTCTGACGGCCAACGAATCTCTCCCGAAGAGTAACGGTTGAACCCCGGAGAGCTGCATGTGCAATCGGCAATGAATGCAGGGAACGCACCTCACGGGACAAAGAACCCTCAGAGGTGGACGGCTCAGTAGTACTAGACATCCGTTTATATTTAGATGTTGTGACTTTATCAAGGCATGTGGAACATAGTTGAGCAGGCTGATCTACCAGAACCTCCTCAGGAATAAGACTTTGTTAAAGAGGGAGAGCCCTCTAACGTGTCAGAGTCCTCCATAGCTTGTGCTGTTGTTAGACTAACTTAATTTACAAAAAGGGGCACCTTTATACTGCCAATGGTCGGGGCACTCACCACCTCCTAGGACCCGGACTCCAGAAACCGTTTATGTCCCCTGCATCACAGATCAACAGAGAAGGAGAGATAGCCACACCCAGTCACATGGCATGCCTTGCAGGACCGCCCCTGCACTAGGGAAATGCGCCAAAAAATGGCCATGGAATATTCCCGCAAGTAACACTGAAAGTTCCACACATTGCCAGAGCCTCATCTCACACATAACGCAGCAATGACACAATAAACAATATCATGTATAACCTCCCCTGTTCAATAATCCCCTTTCCAGGAATATTAACCCTTGATTCTGTAAAGATAAAAAGGCGCCACATTGTAACCCTGTCTTCTATGTTATCATATTAATAAAAAATGAAACGATCTTGCAAGAATCTACGCCGTGGAACAGGAACACGGCCCTTTAAGTGTAACAGGTTAGTAGCCTCGCTGCTTACATGGACTTTGAGTGTAGAAAGCAGGCAGCGAAACTCGTCAACACTGATTGCTTGTGGAGCTGTTTAATATGAGTCGGGATGGTTTCGCAGAAAGACTCTCCCTGCATCTGCGGACTCTAACTTTCGCCCAGGCTCTCACTGAGAGGCTGACAGGACTACTTAGAACGCCAGTCCCAATGCGAAGAGTACTACCCTCCATAAGAGACTACTCCGAAACTCCGGCACTTCTCTGCCATCCTCCAGTGATGAAAGGCAAAGAATGACTGGGGGATGAGGGAAGTGGGGGAGGTATTTAAGCCTTTGGCTGGGTCGTCTTTGCCTCCTCCTGGTGGCCAGGTTCTTAATTCCCAATAGTAATGAATGAAACCATGGACTCTCCTCCCCTTTAGATGGAAATACCCCTTTCCATAGCTTTTGCCCTTACCCTAGAACTAACCTTAAACATAGGCCTAAACCCAGCCCTAACTTAGCTCTAACCTTACTTTCTAAACCTTACAATAGCCCTCTCACCCCAACTTTATCTCCCACAACTAACCCTAATTTTATTTTCTACAATGAATCCTAGCCCTAACTATAGCTATAACCCTAAAGTGTACTCTGCACTCCAAGCACAATCCATAATGTATAAAAAGTTCCATAAAGTGTTCATTTTAAAATCATTAAAAATATGAGAACCCACATACAAAATATTAAAAACAAGAAACTTGAGTGCACACAGACATTTAATCTATATTCCTAACCTTATGTCCTGAAACTAATCCTAATCATATTTCCTACACCTAACCTTAGCAATATTTCCTACAACTAACCTTAGCCATATTTCCTACAACTAACCCTAACAATATTTCCTAAACCTTAATCCTAACCATATTTCCTACACCTTATCCTAACCATATTTCCTACACCTAACCCTAAACATAACCTTATCTATTAAGACTAATCCTAAGAGTATTTCCTACACCTCACCCTAACCATATTTTCTAAACCTTATCCTAACCATATTTCCTAAACTTTATCCTAACCATATTTCCTACACCTAACCATAGACATAACCTTCTCTTCTACAACTAACCCTGAGTATTTCCCTACACTCACCCTAACCATATTTCCTACACCTAACCCAAGCCGTAACCCTTTATAATGATACCTTTATCATTATACCTAACTCTAGCCTTTACTCTAGACCTAAACCTTAGCCCTAGTCCAAGAGAGGGCCACAACTTATCATTGGGGGTTCCTTTTTCTTCTTCTCAACTATTTGATGATAGGAGATAGGCTTAAGTTATTTCTTTAAAAAAATGGAGGTTTATTATATTTTATACTATACAAGCATGTCCTTAGGGTCTTCGTGTATCTTGAGAATGTGTTTCACCCTCTTGATATGTAATCATCTTTATTTTTATAAGTAAACGTAAAGGTCTGAAAATGTTGTTTTTATTTTGTCTTTATGGTTAACAATGTTATTATATGTTGTACTGTACAGGCATGCTCTTAAGGATTTCATATATTCTGAAAATGAGTTATTTGATTAAAAAAAAGTTGTCTAATGCTGGTTAATTAAAGCAAGCACCTCAGGGGTGGGGACAGCAGACTATTAGTATGAGTAAATTGCTTTGTGGGTAAGTACTGGGCATGTCACAGAGTTAAGGTAATCCAATGGCATGCTGGGTAATTTGGGTTGTGGCTAAACATTTTAGAGCAGCACTGAATAACATCACTTTCTGATTGCAATCCTATTACAATTGGGATAGTATAAAATAAATTCACTAACATTAATCAAAATGACAAATAATTACACTTATTGTACTCTGTTTACCCAATCCACAAATCATCACTCTTTACAAAATCACTTGATATATAGGGGTCGATTTATTAAGCAGCGGATGCTGCATTGAAGCCCCATCGTTTCTGGTCCACCAGAAACGGAAATTAAGAAGCAGCGGTTGTAAGACCGCCGCTCCTTAACTTCTCTGCCATCTTTTGGTTGCGGACCTGAAATCATCCCAATCCGATCGGGATGATAGACGGCCCTTTCTCCACCAGTGAGCAGGGGGCGGGATTGCAAAAGCATTTTACTAGAAATGCTTGTGCAATGTTACATTTAGCAAGGCCAAGCGGACATGATTCGCTACAGAGATCCGCTTGGCTCGACCATTAATAAATCTACCCTCTAGTCCGTTTTTATCTATCTGCAATTTTTTTTTACCATGAATCAGTGTCATTGTGCACCTTACTAACGTACCCGGCTGGAATTTGGTGACCCTTTAAAAATAATGAGAGTGGGGCTCTTAAATATATAAAACACAAATAAATGTAAAAATGAAGTATGTCAAAAATATAATGAAAATAATATATAAACACAAATAAATGTAAAAATGAAGTATGTCAAAAATATAATGAAAATAATAATAATGAAATTAAATAAAATAGAGAAAATAAATAAACTAGAAAGTTATAAAGAGAGAAATGCGCGTGAGCTATCGTCTCGTACTCACTGTAGAGCCAAATGTCAGTATTGCAATAACTCTACAAGTTCGCAGAGAGAAATCTTCTGAAATATCCACGGGGGATCCAACTTTGTGAAGATAATCCTTAACAGTCAGAGAAAAAAATGTACAGAAACATTAAATTCTGGGTATTTTTTTAAGTCACTGCATCAAGTAGTTGGTATTTTAAAAAATATAATCTTCCCGTAATAAATAAAAAAAATATTTTTTAAGCTAGTGAAGTTTTGTTCCTGCCCACCAATAGAGCTGTAGTACTTGACCTTTCAAGACAATGAGAAACCAGTCCCTAGGGATGAGCTATTTACAAACATTATTTTCCTTTTTAGTTTCAAAGTTAATTTACACAGCTTAAACTTCATCTTTTTTAAAGGGGCAGTAAACTTACAAACTAATGTTATAGTGCAGAATTATATAACATTAGCTTAGTGGCAGATGTATACATTAACCCCTTAATGACCGGACCATTTTTCAATTTTCTTACCGTTAATGACAATGGCTATTTTTTTAATTTCTGCAGTGTTTGTGTTTAGCTGTAATTTTCCTCTTACTCATTTACTGTACCCACACATATTATATACCGTTTTTCTCGCCATTAAATGGACTTTCTAAAGATACCATTTTTTTCATCACATCTTATAATTTAATATAAAAAATATATAAAATATGAGGAAAAAATGAAAAAAAAACACACTTTTTCTAACTTTGACCTCCAAAATCTGTTACACATCTACAACCACCAAAAAACACCCATGCTAATAGTTTCTAAATTTTGTCCTGAGTTTAGAATACCCAATGGTTACATGTTGTTTGCTTTTTTGCAAGTTATAGGGCAATAAGTACAAAGTAGAACTTTGCTATTTCCAAACCACTTTTTTCAAAATTAGCGCTAGTTACATTGGAACACTGATATCTGTCCGGAATCCCTGAATATCCCTTGACATGTTATATATTTTTTTTTTAGAAGACAACCCAAAGTATTGATTTATGCCCATTTTGGTATATTTCATGCCACCATTTCACTGCCAAATGCGAGCAAATAAAAAAAATTGTTCACTTTATCACAAATTTTGTCACAAACTTTAGGTTTCTCACTGAAATTATTTACAACCGTTTGTGCAATTATGGCACAAATGGTTGTAAATGCTTCTCTGGGATCCCCTTTGTTCAGAAATAGCAGACATATATGGCTTGGCGTTGCTTTTTGGTAATTAGAAGGCCGCTAAATGCAGCTGCGCACCACACGTGTATTATGCCCAGCAGTGAAGGGGTTAATTAGGGATCTTGTAGGGACCTTGAAGGGTTAATTTTAGCTTTAGTGTAGTGTAGTAGACAACCCAAAGTATTGATTTTGGTATATTTCATGCACCATTTCACCGCCAAATGCGAGCAAATAAAAAAAAAAGTGACATTTTTCACAATTTTAGGTTTCTCACTTAAATTATTACAAACAGCTTGTGCAATTATGGCACAAATGGTTTGTAAATGCTTCTCTGGGATCTCCTTTGTTCAGAAATAGCAGACATATATGGCTTTGGCGTTGCTTTTTGGCAATTAGGAGAGCCGCTAAATGCTGCTCGCGCACCACACTTGTATTAAGCCCAGCAGTGAAGGGGTTAATTAGGTAGCTTGTAGAGAGCTTGCAGGGTAATTTTAGCTTTAGTGTAGAGATTAGCCTCCCACCTGACACATCCCACCCCCTGATCCCTCCCAGACAGCTCTCTTCCCTCCCCCACCCCACAATTGTCCCGCCATCTTAAGTACTGGCAGAAAGTCTGCCGAGTACTAAAATAAAAGGTGTTTTTTTTTGTTTGTTTTTTTAATTATTCAGCTGTGATGGACCCCTGCCTTAACCCCCAACCTCCCTGATCCCCCCCAACACCTCTCTAACCCTCCCCACCTACCGATTTGCCACCATCTTGGGTACTGGCAGCTGTCTGCCAGTACCCGGTTTTCCCCCAAAAAATAAAGTGGTTTTTTTTTACTTTTAAATATTTTTTTCATTTTTTCTGTAGTGTAGCTGCCCCCCCCCCTAGTACCCCCACCCCCCTAACCCTACTAGATCGTATTATTATTAAAAAATTTTTACAGTTTGCTGCCCCCCCCTCCCTCTTAACAAAATTCATTGGTGGCAGTGATTGCTGCGCGCGCGCGCACACACACACACACACGCACGCGCGCGCGCACGCAGGCCCCCGCACGCTCCCGGCACCCGGAGTGCACAATAGCGATGGCCGCCCACCCTCCTCCCTGTAAGCTCCCACCCACCAACGAACGGCCCCATCGCTACCGGTGCAGAGAGGGCCACAGAGTGGCTCTCTCTGCATTGGATGCTTTTTAAATGGTATTGCAGGATGCCTCAATATCGAGGCATCACTGCAATACCCTGAGAGCTGCTGGAAGCGATTGCGATCGCTCCAGCACTCTCTTAGACAACTGACGTACCAGGTACGTCCATTGTCACTAACTGCTTGTTAATGCATGACGTACCTGGTACGTCAGTTGTCATTAAGGGGTTAAAGGATTTTTATTTAAAAGTTCATTTTTCCAGAACGCTACTCCTTGTTCTACTGAGGGGGTCTGGTTTTTCCTCAGCGGATCGTGGCAACACTGTCTAGTCACAGCGTGCCCGGTCACGCCATTAAACTAAATGTAGCCACCTGTTGAACGAAATGTTGACATATTTTGCTGTAAAAAATACTTTCTAAACTTGTGTCTCTGTTACTGACACAATGAAAATTGAGATGTAAAATTATATGTGCAAATTTATTCTCTGTACACTTGTTCGAAAATTCAATAAAAACAGTTGATTTAAACTAAATGTAGCTGGCTCCCGCTCTGTTCTAGTAGCAGGAGCGAGCTACATTCAGTTTAACGATGCGACCGGGCACGCTGTGACTAGACAGTGTTGCCGAGATGCGCTTAGGAAAAAACAGACCCGCTCAGTAGAGCAAGAAGCGGCGTTCTGGAAAAATGAACTTTTAAATAAAAATCCTCTGCAATCCTTTAATGTATACGCCTGCCACTAGTTTACTGCCCCTTTAATGCAATAAATATATTTTACTTGTATATTTGCTGCTCTTTCTTATGCAGTTATTTTTCATTATGTTAAATAAGGCTCAAGCAAACTAACTCACGCTGAAACATAGGGGTTTCTTAATTTCCAGAATCCCTTCAGGAAGAGTGTAGGGTGGCCACTTTTACCTTTTAACAGCCATGCTCATTTGCATAAATTTGCATAAACAATTTTACAGCATCAATTAGAAACTAAAGCTGCTTTGACTGATTTTAAATTATCTTTAGTTTATAAAAAGATTCTAACACACTTAGGAGAACTTTGACTTTGATAGCATCTTTATTTCTATATTTAAAATTTATTTTCAACTTTGATCTGAACCTTAAAAATGATGGCTACTTTGGTGAAATACTGGCTGGGTGACAACCGTAGAAGAGCGACACAGTGGGAGATAACTGATGAATTGAGTAAGGAAGAGAAAAAGAAAATAAAAAATGGAGAGAAAATAGATGAGGCATGGGGAGAGGTAGAAGAAATAGGATAGAAAAGAAATATAAAGAAATTGCTTGTTCTATCTGTATCATGAAAGAAAAATCTTGGGTTTCATGTCCCTTTAATAACTACTAATTTATTTATTGTAAAGTGATATCTGTTGTGAATATTATATTTATATTACCAGATGTGCTAGGGTGTGTGAGAGGAATAAGAGACAGCTTTTAAAATATAAAATAAAGGGAGCCATTAACAGATGGACACCTAGATTACGAGTTTTGCGGTAACAGGGGTGCGGTGCTAACGAGCAGTTTTCCCACACCGCTCACCTACAGACAGCGCTGGTATTACGGGTTTTTACAAACCCGGCATTAGCCGCAGAAAAGTGAGCGGAGAGCAAAATTTAGCTCCACATCTCACCTCAATACCAGCGCTGCTTAAGTCAGCGGTGAGCTGGCAAAACGTGCTTGTGCACGATTTCCCCATAGGAATCAATGGGGGAGAGCCGGCTGAAAAAAAAACCTAACACCTGCAAAAAAGCAGCGTTCAGCTCTTAACGCAGCCCCATTGATTCCTATGGGGAAATAAAAGTTATGTCTACACCTAACACCCTAACATGAACCCGAGTCTAAACACCCCTAATCTTACACTTACTAACCCCTAATCCGCCGCCCCCAACATCGCCGACACCTGCATTTTATTATTAACCCCTAATCCGCCGCCCCCAACATCGCCGACACCTGCATTTTATTATTAACCCCTAATCTGCCGCTCCGGACACCGCCGCCACCTACATTATACTTATGAACCCCTGATCTGCTGCCCCCAACGTCGCCGACACCTACATTATATTTATTAACCCCTAATCTGCCGCCCCCAATGTCGCCGCCACCTACCTACACTTATTAACCCCTAATCTGCTGCCCCCCAACATCGCCGTCACTATAATAAAGTTATTAACCCCTAAACCTAAGTCTAAACCCTAACACCCCCCTAACTTAAATATAATTTTAATACATTTAAATAAAACATACTATCATTAACTAAATTATTCCTATTTAAAACTAAATACTTACCTATAAAATAAACCCTAAGATAGCTACACTATAACTAATAGTTACATTGTAGCTAGCTTAGGATTTATTTTTATTTTACAGGCAAGTTTGTATTTATTTTAACTAGGTACAATAGTTATTAAATAGTTATTAACTGTACACCTAACACTACACTATAATTAAATTAATTACCTTAACTAAATACAATCAAATACAATTTAAAAAAAATATCTAAAGTACAAAAAAAAAACTAAATTACAGAAAATAATAAAATATTACAAGTTTTTTTAAACTAATTACACCTAATCTAATCCCCCTAATAAAATAAAAAAGCCCCCCAAAACAATAAAAAGCCCTACCCTACACTAAATTACAAATAGCCCTTAAAAGGGCCTTTTGCGGGGCATTGCCCCAAAGTAATCAGCTCTTTTACCTGTAAAAAAAAATACAATACCCCCCCAACATTAAAACCCACCACCCACACACCCAACCCTACTCTAAAACCCACCCAATCCCCCCTTAATAAAACCTAACACTAACCCCTTGAAGATCACCCTACCTTGAGAAGTCTTCACCCAACCGGGCCGAAGTCGTCAACGAAGCCGGCAGAAGTGGTCCTCCAGACTTGCAGAAGTCTTCATCGAAGCCAGGAAGAAGAGGTCCTCCAGACGGGCATAAGTATTCATCCAGGCGGCATCTTCTGTCTTCATCCATCCGGCGCGGAGCGGGTCCATCTTCCAGACATCCGACGCGGAGCATCCTCTTCAAAATAAGTCCAACTGAAGAATGAAGGTTCCTTTAAATGACGTCATCCAAGATGGCGTCCCTTAAATTCCGATTGGCTGATAGAATTCTATCAGCCAATCGGAATTAAGGTTAAAAATTGAAGTTCAATCCTATTGGCTGATCCAATCAGCCAATAGGATTGAGCTGGCATTCTATTGGCTGATTGGGTCAGCCAATAGAATGCAAGCTCAATCCTATTGGCTGATTGCATCAGCCAATAGGATTTTTTCTACCTTAATTCCGATTGGCTGATAGAATTCTATCAGCCAATAGGAATTCAAGGGACGCCATCTTGGATGACGTCATTTAAAGGAACCTTCATTCTTCAGTTGGACTTCGTTTGAAGAGGATGCTCCGCGTCAGATGTCTTGAAGATGGAGCCGCTCCGCGCCGGATGGATGAAGACAGAAGATGCCGCCTGGATGAAGACTTCTGCCCGTCTAGAGGACCTCTTCTTCCCGGCTTGGATGAAGACTTCTGCCCGTCTGGAGGGACCACTTCGCCCGGCTTCGTTGAGGACTTCGGCCGGTTGGGTGAAGACTTCTCAAGGTAGGGTGATCTTCAAGGGGTTAGTGTTAGGTTTTATTAAGAGGGAGTTGGGTGGGTTTTAGAGTAGGGTTGGGTGTGTGGGTGGTGGGTTTTAATGTTGGGGAGGGGTATTGTACTTTTTTTACAGGTAAAAGAGCTGATTACTTTGGGGCAATGCCCCGCAAAAGGCCCTTTTAAGGGCTATTTGTAATTTAGGGTAGGGATTTTTATTATTTTGGGGGGCTATTTTATTTTATTAGGGGGATTAGATTAGGTGTAATTAGTTTAAAAAACTTGTAATTATTTTATTATTTTCTGTAATTTAGTGGGGGTTTTTCGTACTTTAGATAATTTTTTTAAATTGTATTTAATTGTATTTAGTTAAGGTAATTAATTTAATTATAGTGTAGTGTTAGGTGTAATTGTAACTTAGGTTAGGATTTATTTTACAGGTAAATTTGACTTTATTTTAACTAGGTAGCTATTAAATAGTTAATAACTATTGTACCTAGTTAAAATAAATACAAAGTTGCCTATAAAATAAAAATAAGCCCGAAGCTAGATACAATGTAACTATTAGTTATATTGTAGCTATCTTAGGGTTTATTTTACAGGTATTTAGTTTTAAATAGGAATTATTTAGTGAATTGTAGTAATTTTATTTAGATTTATTTAAATTATATTTAAGTTAGGGGGGTGTTAGGGTTAGACTTAGATTTAGGGGTTAATAACTTTAATATAGTTGCGGCGACTTTGTGGGCTGCAGATTAGGGATTAATAAATGTAGGTAGGTGTCGGCGATGTTAGGGATGGCAGATTAGGGGTTAATAAAATTAAACTAGTGTTTGAGATGCGGGAGTGCGGCGGTTTAGGGGTTAATGTATTTTTTATAGTGGCGGCGATGTCCGGTTCGGCAGATTAGGGGTTAAAAATTGTATTTTAGTGTTTGCGATGTGGGGGGCCTCGGTTTAGGGGTTAATAGGTAGTTTATGGGTGTTAGTGTACTTTTTAGCACTTTAGTTAAGAGTTTTATGCTACGGCGTTAGCCCATAAAACTCTTAACTACTGACTTTTAAATGCGGTATCAGTCTTGACAGGAGAGGCTGTACCGCTCACTTTTGGTTAGACTCATAATACCAGCGTTATGCAAGTCCCATAGAAAATATAGGATACGGAATTGACGTAAGTGGATTTGCGGTATTTTCGAGTCTGACCAAAAAAGTGAGCAGTACACCTGTACATGCAAGACTCGTAATACCAGTGGGCGTTAAAAAGCAGCATTAGGACCTCTTAACGCTGCTTTTTAACCCTAACGCACAACTCGTAATCTAGCCGGGAGTCTTCTGCCTAACAAACGTAAAAGTTACCGGTTATGACGGGTAGGAATTACAGCAGATTATGCCTGGTATATACTGTTATCTGTGTGTTTTCAGCATTATTGCATGTGAGGTTCTTATTAAAATGATATGAAACCCAAATGTTTTCCTTAAAGGGACATAATACTCATATGCTAAATCACTTGAAACTGATGCAGTATAACTGTAAAAAGCTGACAGGAAAATATCACCTGAATATCTCTATGTAAAAAAGGAAGATATTTTACCTCACAATTTCCTCAGCTCACCAGAGTAAGCGCTGTGTAAAAAAAAATTATACTCAGCTGCTGTCCAGCTGCAGGTAAAAAAAAATAAAAAAAAATGAAGAAATGAACAGCAGCCAATCAGCATCAGCAGTGCTGAGGTCATGAATTCTTTTACTGTGATCTCATGAGATTTCACTTAACTCTCATGAGATTTCATAGTAAACTTCCTTACACTGAATAGGGAAATAAGATGAGTGTGCACGAAAGCTCGCTCCTTCCGCTGTCCCGGGACAGACATACTGATTTGCTGCTTAGAAGTCCTTTACAATGGGATGTGGCTACTGAGGAACTTTTGAGGTAAAATATCTTTCTTTTTTACATAGAGATGTTCAGGTGATATTTTCTAGTCAGCTTTTTACAGCTATGCTGCATCACTTTCAAGTGTTAAAACATTTGGGTATTATGGTCCTTTAATGATTCAGATAGAGCAGTAATTTTAAACAACTTTCTAATTGACTCCTATTATCATTTTTTCTTAGTTCTCTTGGTATCTTTACTTGAAAAAGCAGGAGTGTAAGCTTAGGAGCCAGCCCTTTAGTTCAGCACCTAGGTAGAGCTTGCTGATTGGTGGCTAAATGTAGCCAAAAGTGGGAGCTATTATTTTCATTATTTCATTTAAATTAATGGTGTGAAATGCTACAACAAAAAACCCAGACTAATAATTCATCTTTTTCATTTTGAGTATGTTGTGTGTTATCGATAAAGTGACCCTTATTTTTATTATTCCTCAGTTCTGGTCATTGCCAACACCAAGATCGTTTTACAGCATTTTATTATTGCACTATTGATCGCTTATAACTGTATTTGAATTTGCATGGGTTAAAATCAGAGCAGCAATGCACTACTGGAAGATAGCTAAATAGCATATCTGGTGAGGCAGTGGCATGAGCATATGCGTGCAGCCACCAATCAGCAGCCAGCTCCCATTAGTGCATTGCTGCTCCTGATCCTACCTAAGTATGCTTTTCAACAAAGAATATCAAGAGAACGGAGAACATTTGATATTAGAAGTAAATTGAAAAATGTCTTACAATTGCATGCTCCATCTGAACCATGACCTTTAATTTGCTTCCCTATCCCTTTAAACTCACCTACCCACAAACCACTCACCTGTCTGTTACACTTTCTATCCATATTCTTACCTGGCACAGCTTTCGGGCTTCTCCACACAACAAGTCATTAAGGTCCCTGCGCATGCGTCCCTGAAGGGCGGAGTGAGTAAGTCGTCTCTGTACCTTCCATGCGGGGGTGTAATCTCCCAGAGACAAGTCCTTGCCCCCCATGGATATAAGATCCCCTGTGCAGAAGAACACAAGAGACTCATCTGCAAATCAGTGGTGTAGACTGGGTCTATTTCCTCTGTCATATACATGTTTTATTAGAGGCCTATGAATTAAAGGGACATTCCAAAGCAAAAATAAAAGGGTCTTATTTGTTAGAGCATGCCGCTTTTGCTTTAGGATTCCTTGCTAACTAAGGAGTTGATTGCAATTGTTCTGAGTTTTCTTTTTAATATTGGAAAAAAACGGGAGTGGAAATATTTTTTTTCTATTAAAGGGACATAAACCCCCACATTTTTATTTTGTGGTTTAGATAGAACATACAATTTTAAACAACTTTCTAATATACTTATATTATCAAATTGTCTCTGTTTTCTTCTTATCCTTTGTTGAAAAGCAGGGATGCAAGCTCAGGAATGTGCCCGTGTCTGCAGCATTATATGGTAGCAGTTTTGCAACAATGTTATACATTAGCAGCAGCACTAGATGGCAGCACAATTTCCTGTCATGTAGTACTAATGTTATACATTAGCAAGAGCACTAGATGGCAGCACAATTTCCTGTCATGTAGTACTAATGTTATACATTAGCAAGATCACTAGAGGGCAGCACTATTTCCTGTCATGTAGTACTAATGTTATGCATTAGCAAGAGCACTAGATGGCAGCACAATTTCCTGTCATGTAGTACTAATGTTATACATTAACAAGAGCACTAGATGGCAGCACTATTTCCTGTCATGTAGTACTAATGTTATACATTAGCAAGATCACTAGAGGGCAGCACTATTTCCTGTCATGTAGTACTAATGTTATACATTAGCAAGAGCACTAGATGGCAGCACAATTTCCTGTCATGTAGTGCTAATGTTATACATTAACAAGAGCACTAGATGACAGCACAATTTCCTGTCATGTAGTGCTAATGTTATACATTAGCAAGAGCACTAGATGGCAGCACTATTTCCTGTCATGTAGTACTAATGTTATACATTAGCAAGAGCACTAGAGGGCAGCACTATTTCCTGTCATGTAGTACTAATGTTATACATTAGCAAGAGCACTAGATGGCAGCACTATTTCCTGTCATGTAGTACTAATGTTATACATTAGCAAGAGCACTAGATGGCAGCACTATTTCCTGTCATGTAGTACTAATGTTATCCATTAGCAAGAGCACTAGATGGCAGCACTATTTCCTGTCATGTAGTACTAATGTTATACATTAGCAAGAGCACTAGAGGCCAGCACTATTTCCTGTGATGTAGTACTAATGTTATAAATTAGCAAGAGCCCTAGAGGGCAGCACTATTTCCTGTCATGTAGTACTAATGTTATACATTAGCAAGAGCACTAGATGGCAGCACTATTTCCTTTCATGTAGTGCTAAAGTTACATACTAGTAAGAGCACTAGATGGCAGCACAATTTCCTGTCATGTAGTACTAATGTTATATATTAGCAAAAGCACTAGATGGCAGCACTATTTCCTGTCATGTAGTGCTAAAGTTATATACTAGTAAGAGCACTAGATGGCAGCACAATTTCCTGTCATGTAGTACTAATGTTATATATTAGTAAGAGCACTAGGTGGCAGCACTATTTCCTGTCAGGTAGTACTAATGTTATACATTAGCAAGAGCACTAGATGGCAGCACTATTTCCTGTCATGTAGTGCTAATGTTATACATTAACAAGAGCACTAGATGGCAGCACTATTTCCTGTCATGTAGTACTAATGTTATACATTTGCAAGAGCACTAGATGGCAGCACTATTTCCTGTCATGTAGTACTAATGTTATACATTAGCAAGAGAACTAGATGGCAGCACTATTTCCTGTCATGTAGTGCTAATGTTATATACTAGTAAGAGCACTAGATGGCAGCACAATTTCCTGTCATGTAGTACTAATGTTATACATTAGCAAGAGCACTAGAGGGCAGCACTATTTCCTGTCATGTAGTACTAATGTTATACATTAGCAAGAGCACTAGAGGGCAGCACTATTTCCTGTCATGTAGTGCTAATGTTATATACTAGTAAGAGCACTAGATGGCAGCACTATTTCCTATCATGTAGTATTAATGTTATACATTAGCAAGAGCACTAGATGGCAGCACTATTTCCTGTCATGTAGTACTAATGTTATACATTAAAAAGAGCACTAGATGGCAGCACTATTTCCTGTCATGTAGTGCTAATGTTATATACTAGTAAGAGCACTAGATGGCAGCACTATTTCCTGTCATGTAGTACTAATGTTATATATTAGCAAGAGCACTAGATGGCAGCACTATTTCCTGTCATGTAGTACTAATGTTATACATTAGCAAGAGCACTAGATGGCAGCACTATTTCCTGTCATGTAGTGCTAATGTTATACATTAACAAGAGCACTAGATGGCAGCACTATTTCCTGTCATGTAGTACTAATGTTATACATTAGCAGGAGCACTAGATGGCAGCACAATTTCCTGTCATGCGCACGCTACCTATCTAGATATCTCTTCAACAAAGAATAACATGAGAACTAAGCAAATTTGATAATAGAAGTAAATTGGGAACTTTGTTTAAAATTAATTCTCTATCTGGATAATGAAAACATTTTGGGTTTCATGTCCCTACAACTAAGTGATCACTTATTACATCTTTTATAACGGGATTTTAACATGTATTATGCTGCATATCATTAAAACAGTCAAGTGACAAGGATTAAAATATAGGCAAAAGTTCCAAACCTCACTGTACAGAACGAGGTTTATCTTTGACGAATTTCATTTAATGTATGAAGATTTTTAATAACATGATTTTTGGGACTTCCGTATACTGTAAAACCCATTTTGATTGACAAGACTGGCAAAGGATTAAATACCAATCACAAATACCCGATTACTGATAGAAATCCCGAGACAAAATTACTGTAACTTAGTTATGAAAATGCGTGTATGAAATAAAAATTAACATTTTAATTGCTAAATCCCATTGCTAGATGTTGTAGTCTTAATTTCCGTTTTCTCCCGTTTTACACAGATCCCGTTTGTTGTACAAGATATCACGTATTGGTTTTCGAATGTTACTTTCGTCTTCAAATGTCCCGCTTCAGATTGAATATCCATATTCAAAATTTCGAATGTAACATTTGATTTAACAAACACTATTCAGAAGTTCAATAGTAGAAGCTGGAGCCTCAGAAAGTGTGCAGATAAAACAAAATGTTTGCTTACCTGATAAATTTCTTTCTTTCTAGATACGGTGAGTCCACAGAGTCATCAATTACTGTTGGGAATAACACTCCTGGCCAGCAGGAGGAGGCAAAGAGCACCACAGCAAAGCTGTTGAGTATCACTTCCCTTCCTAACAACCCTCCAGTCATTCAACCGAAGGTATCAAATTTATTAAATTTTGAAAAAGTGTGTAAAGAAGACCAAATCGCAGACTTGCAAATCTGCTCCCCAAAGCCCTTATTCTTAAAGGCCCAAGAAGAAGAAACACCCCTTGTGGAATGAGCTGTGATTTTCTCAGTAGGCTGCTGTCCAGCAGTATCATACGCCAAACGAATAATATTTCTCAACCAGAAAGAAAGAGAAGCAGTAGCAGTAGAAAGCAGTAGCTTTCTGACCATTACGTTTACCAGAAAAACAAACAAACAACGCAGAAGACTGACGAAAGTCCTTAGTTGCCTGCAAATAGAATTTAAGAGCATGCACCACATCTAGGTTGTGCAACAAACGTTCCTTATGAGAAGAAGGATTAGGACACAGAGAAGAAACAACAATTTCCTGATTAATATTTCTAACCGAAACAACCTTAGGAAGAAAACCAAACTTGGTACGAAGAACTGCCTTATCAGCATGAAATATGAGATAAGGTAAATCGCACTGCAAAGCCAAGAGTTCTGAAACTCTACTCTCAGAAGAGATAGCAGTAATAAACAAAACCTTCCAAGATAACAACTTAATATCTATTGAATGCATTGGCTCAAACGGAGTTTGTTGCAAAACTTTAAGAACAAGGTTAAGGTTCCAAGGTGGAGCAACAGATTTAAACACAGGTCTGATTCTGACCAAGGCCTGACAAAAATATTGCACATCTGGCACATCCACCAGATGCTTGTGCAACAAAATAGATAGGGGAGAGTTTTGACCTTTCAGAGTACTGACAGACAAACCCTTCTCCAGACCTTCCTGGAGAAAGGATAAAATTCTTAGACTCCTGACTCCTGTATCCCTTGGATTCACACCAATAAAGATATTTACGCCATATCATATGGTAAATCTTTCTAGTGACAGGCTTACGAGCCTGAATCATGGTCTCAATGACCGACTCAGAAAATCCACGCTTGGATAAAATTAAGCGTTCAATCTCCAAGCAGTCAGCTTTAAAGAAACAAGATTTGGATGAAGAAAAGGATCCTGAAGCAGAAGGTCCTTCCTCAGAGGGAGTCTCCACGGTGGTAGAGACGACATTTCCACTAGATCTGCATACCAGATCCTGCGAGGCCACCGACGCTCTCTTTTGCTTGATCCGAGCAATAACTTGTGGAAGGAGAGCAAACGGAGGAAGCAGATATGCCACCCTGAAGTTCCAAGGAACTGCCAGAGCATCTATCAGAAAAGCCTGAGGATCTCTTAACCTTGAACCGTACTTTGTAAGCTTGGCATTCTGACGAGACGCCATCAGATCCAATTCCGGTGACCCCCATTTGGTTGTTAACTCGGAGAACACATTCAGATGGAGTTCCCACTCCCCGGGATGGAAAGTCTGTCTGCTCAGGAAATCTGCTTCCCAATTGTCCACTCCTGGGATGTGGATGGCAGATAGACAGCAATTGTGAGCCTCCACCCACTGAATGATTCGCGTCACCTCCTTCATGCCTAAGGAACTCTGAGTTCACGAGTTCCCCCCTGGTGGTTGATGTAAGCCACTGAGGTTATGTTGTCTGACTGGAATCTGATAAAACGGGCTAGAGTTAACTGAGGCCAAGCCATCAAGGCATTGAAGATCACTCTCAACTCCAGAATGTCTATGGGGAGAGTTGATTCCTCCTGAGACCAGAGCCCCTGCACCTGCAACGAGTCTCAGACCGCTCCCCAGCCCCTCAGGCTGGTGTCCGTGGTCACAATCACCCATGAGGGTCTCTGAAAGCATGACCCCTGGGACAGGTGGTCTTGAGACAGCCACCACGGCAGAGAGTCTCTTGTCGATTGATCCAGAACTATCCTCTGTGACAGGCCTGCATAGTCCCTGTTCCATTGACTGAGCATGCATAACTGAAGCGCTCTCAAATGGAATTGAGCAAAGGGAACTATGTCCATGGAAGCCACCATCAGACCTATTACTTCCATACATTGGGCCACTGATGGCCGTACAGCAAATTGTAGAGCTAGGCAAGAGGAAAGAATCTTAGCTCTTCTGACCTCTGTCAGAAAAATCTTCATTGATAGAGAGTCTATAATGGTTCCTAAGAAGAACACCCTTGTAGCTGGAATAAGGGATTTTTTTTCCAAATTCACCTTCCGTCCGTGGGTATGAAGAAAAGGACAACAGGATCTCTGTGTGAGATTCTGCTAGATGAAAGGATGGCGCCTGAACCAGAATATCGTCCAGATAAGGTGCCACTGCAATTCCCCTGGACCGAATTACTGTCAACAGAGCTCCCAGGACCGTTGAGAAAATTCTTGGAGCTGTGGCTAGGCCAAATGGAAGCACTACAAATTGAAAGTGTTTGTCCAGATAGGCAAATCTCAGAAATTTGTGATGATCCCTGTGAATAGGAACATGTAGGTACGCATCCTTCAGATTTATGGTCATCATGAATTGACCCTGTTGAACCAGAGGCAGAATGGAACGGATAGTCTCCATCTTGAAGGACGGAATTCTGAGAAATTTGTTGAGGAACTTTAGATCTAGAATAGGTCTGAAAGTTCCCTCTTTTTTAGGCACCACAAATAGGTTGGAATAGAACCTGAGACCCTGTTCCTGAATTGGGACTAAGACTATCACTCCAAGGATGGAAAGCTCCTGTACACATTTCAAGAACGCCTCTCTTATTATCTGGTCTACAGATAATCTTGAGAGGTGGAATCTGCCCCTGGGAGGGAAGTTCTTGAATTCTAACTTGTACCCATGGGATACTATGTCCACTACCCACGGGTCTGGAACATCTCGCTCTCAAGCCTGAGAAAACTGAAAGAGTCTGCCCCTACTTGATCCGATCCCGGATTGGGGGCAAACCCTTCATGCTGACTTTGATTCAGCTGCGGGCTTCTAAAATTGCTTCCCTTTGTTCCAAGACTGACTGGGCTTCCAAGAAGGCTTGGGCTGATCCTCCTTGGTAGAGGAGGGGGAAGACTTACCTCTGAAGTTACAAAATTTCTCTGACGTCCTTTCGATTTGTTCTTCTTATCTTGAGGCAAAAAAGATCCTTTACCACCCGTGATATTGGAAATCATCTCTGACAAACCCGGCCCAAACAAGGTATTTCCCTTGTAAGGAATTGCCAGAAGCTTAGATTTAGAAGAAACATCTGCTGACCAAGATTTCACCCATAGCGCTCTGCGCACCAAAATTGCAAAACCAGATATTTTGGCTCCCAACTTAATGACTTGCAAAGAAGCCTCAGTGATAAAGGAATTGGCTAACTTGAGAGCCTTAATCCTATCCTGTATCTCCTCCAAAGGAGTTTCTGCTTGGAGGGTCTCAGACAAAGCGTCAAACCAATAAGCTGCTGCACTTGTCACAGTAGCAATACACACCGCTGGTTGCCATTGCAAACCCTGATGAATATACATCTTCTTTAAGAAAGCCTCCAGCTTCTTGTCCAAAGGGTCTTTGAAAGAGCAACTATACTCAATGGGAATAGTAATCCTCTTGGCCAGTGTAGAAATCTCCCCTTCCACCTTGGGAACCGTCTGCCATGACTCCTTAATAAAGTCAGCCACCGGGAACATCTTCCTAAAGACTGGAGATGGGGAAAAAGGAATTCCCGGTCTCTCCCATTGCGGTGCAATAATGTCTGTAGCACGGTCTGGCACCGGAAACACCTCTCCAGGAGAGGGTACATCAAAATATCTATTTAATATGCTAGATTTCTTAGAGTTGACAATGACAGGAGTATCGGAGTCGTCCAAAGTAGCCCAAACCTCCTTTAACAAAACAGGTGTTCAAGGTGTTCAAGCTTGAATCTGAAGGAAAGCATCAGAAAAAGGAAATATACTGTCCAAATCTGAGATTTCACACTCAGAGGCTACCGAAGTATCCTCCTCTTCTGATATATGTAAAAGAGCAACTTGTTTAGCCTGCACTGGATCAGAAACCTTACTATCTGGTTTTCTAATTTTCCTCTTACACCTCCCCTGAAGCAGCCTTCAAATACACTCCGTCAAGAGATTGTGAGGAACCGCAGGGCACTGCATGTGATGCTGATAAAGTCTGAGAGAAAGATGGCTCAGAAACAAAAAGTCTATCTTTATAAATTAAAGTTCTTTCAATGCAAGAAGAACAAAAAGGCAAAGGGTGTTCAACCTGGGAATCCAAGCAAAGTTTGCACTCTATGGAAGGCAATGACTCTTGGTTTATATTGCAAGAAAAAAATTTAAACCAAAAAAAAATAAAATATATTTTTATTTTTAGTATAGTTAATACACAATACACTGTCTTTTTAAGAGAAACTCGCAAGGACCACAATTCAAAGAACGACTTAGGCAATTATTTGAAGATTCACAAGTCAATTTCAAAATAGATTTTTTATAAGTAATTAGTTTGACAGGACTTTAAACCCAAGGTTGAGGCACCTACCTGCCCCTCTCTGCAACGCTTGCAAGACTGATGGCGTGAAGGGAGCAGATCCGACAACAACGAGGCACAGGAAGTTACTATGGCCGCATCTGTTTAGAAAAGCGTGCGCTAGCAAGCCGAGCCGAAGAAGAAGGATCCGCCTCTGCTGTGATGTCAGAGGCGGTCCCGTCGGCCATATTTACTGGAAAAAAAACGTGAAATAGAACCTGATATGCTAGACAGCCTGTTTACAATGAAAACAATTGAACTCACACCAAAATGTACTGAGCCACTAATGATCTTAGGTATACACACACAGCCCTAAAGATCAAAGTCTCTAACCAGTCACACAGTGCCCAGCATCCTGCCCATATGATTCCTGAACTTCAGGAATATGTAAGTCCCGCATAAGGTGCATTCTAATTAACTGCTGGAGTGCCACACTTTCATAAGTATTAAAAAGGCACTTACCTGCACCCTTGATTGTCTGGCAGGAGGGCAGCTCACCTGGGATGAGAGGAAGCCGCTCCTCACAGAGACCTGTGGATCAGAAAAAGGACAGAGTAAGCCTACTCTGGCTTTCTACGTGCGGGCAGCAATATGACTGAGCAAACTGAGTGAGGCCCACTCCACAAGTTCCTAACTGCTTGAAAGCCACCGCAGCCCTACTGAAGAGACTAACATGGAGTACAGCTACACCCATCTTGTCAGGAAAGATCAAAGCAAACTTGCTCAGGCTTTTAAAATAATAAACTCTTGATAAAAGAATCTCTAACAGACACCTAAACTTCACCTCCTCCTTGCACTGAAGGCAAAGAGAATGACTGGGCTTGGTTGGAAGGGAGGTGCTCTTTGCCTCCTCCTACTGGCCAGGAATGAAATTCCCAACAGTAATTGATGATTTTGTGGACTCACCGTATCTTAAGAAAGAAAAAGACTGTGCACAATTTGATAATGGAAGTAAATTGGAAAGTCTTTTAAAATTCCATTCTCTATTGACTCTTGAAAGTTTCATTTTGACATAAATTTTCTTTTTTTAATTTGTATTGCTTATTGGAAGCTCTTGCAGGTTCTCCTAACCAAGTAGGGCACAAAATACAAATGAATCTCCTAAAAGGAAGGAGGGTTAAAGGGACATCATACATAAAAAAAATATCACAATATCTCTATGTAAAAAGGGAAGATATTTTACCTCACCAGAGTAAGTGCTCTGTGAAAAGTTAATGAGGGAAATATTATAAGTATCCCAAAAGGCCCCTTATATCTAGTCTCTATTGATATATTATCTAATATACATTACAATAAATATAAAAACCATTGAAGTAAAAAAGGGGGGTGCTGACTGTCAGGATTAGATATGAGCAAACAGAAAAAAAGTTGACAGTTAATCAGCACTCAAAAGAAGCACCTTTAATAATGCAAATACTATGTGAGGACAAGGGAGATCACCTGTAATCAGGGATCCAATTAAAACTTAACTTTTACTATGAATAAATTAAAATATAATATGAGACAAACAGTGTGTGTGTTAAAACTTAGAATAAAAGTATATATACAAACTATGAGGACATTGCCTCCATAGAATTCAATAGTAAGGGCTAATATAAAGCGACTATTGTGGTGGAAAACTAACACCCAATACGCCTATGCGCATTTCACTGTTAGCACGGCTTTCTCAAAGGCTAACCCGATTTGGGCTAGCCCCCCTGTCTTTATATTTCATGTAGCCAATTATCAAAGAGTGTGATTACACCACCAATCTCAGCCTATCACTGATAACTTACAGGGAGTGCAGAATTATTAGGCAAGTTGTATTTTTGAGGATGAATTTTATTATTGAATAACAACCATGTTCTCAATGAACCCAAAAAACTCATTAATATCAAAGCTGAATATTTTTGGAAGTAGTTTTTAGTTTGTTTTTAGTTTTAGCTATTTTAGGGGGATATCTGTGTGTGCAGGTGACTATTACTGTGCATAATTATTAGGCAACTTAACAAAAAACAAATATATACCCATTTCAATTATTTATTTTTACCAGTGAAACCAATATAACATCTCAACATTCACAAATATATATTTCTGACATTCAAAAACAAAACAAAAACAAATCAGTGACCAATATAGCCACCTTTCTTTGCAAGGACACTCAAAAGCCTGCCATCCATGGATTCTGTCAGTGTTTTGATCTGTTCACCATCAACATTGCGTGCAGCAGCAACCACAGCCTCCCAGACACTGTTCAGAGAGGTGTACTGTTTTCCCTCCTTGTAAATCTCACATTTGATGATGGACCACAGGTTCTCAATGGGGTTCAGATCAGGTGAACAAGGAGGCCATGTCATTAGATTTTCTTCTTTTATACCCTTTCTTGCCAGCCACGCTGTGGAGTACTTGGACGCGTGTGATGGAGCATTGTCCTGCATGAAAATCATGTTTTTCTTGAAGGATGCAGACTTCTTCCTGTACCACTGCTTGAAGAAGGTGTCTTCCAGAAACTGGCAGTAGGACTGGGAGTTGAGCTTGACTCCATCCTCAACCCGAAAAGGCCCCACAAGCTCATCTTTGATGATACCAGCCCAAACCAGTACTCCACCTCCACCTTGCTGGCGTCTGAGTCGGACTGGAGCTCTCTGCCCTTTACCAATCCAGCCACGGGCCCATCCATCTGGCCCATCAAGACTCACTCTCATTTCATCAGTCCATAAAACCTTAGAAAAATCAGTCTTGAGATATTTCTTGGCCCAGTCTTGACGTTTCAGCTTGTGTGTCTTGTTCAGTGGTGGTCGTCTTTCAGCCTTTCTTACCTTGGCCATGTCTCTGAGCATCTGAGCTTTTGGGCACTCCAGTGATGTTGCAGCTCTGAAATATGGTCAAACTGGTGGCAAGTGGCATCTTGGCAGCTGCACGCTTGACTTTTCTCAGTTCATGGGCAGTTATTTTGCGCCTTGGTTTTTCCACACGCTTCTTGCGACCCTGTTGACTATTTTGAATGAAACGCTTGATTGTTCGATGATCACGCTTCAGAAGCTTTGCAATTTTAAGAGTGCTGCATCCCTCTGCAAGATATCTCACTATTTTTGACTTTTCTGAGCCTGTCAAGTCCTTCTTTTGACCCATTTTGCCAAAGGAAAGGAAGTTGCCTAATAATTATGCACACCTGATATAGGGTGTTGATGTCATTAGACCACACCCCTTCTCATTACAGAGATGCACATCACCTAATATGCTTAATTGGTAGTAGGCTTTCGAGCCTATACAGCTTGGAGTAAGACAACATGCATAAAGAGGATGATGTGGTCAAAATACTCATTTGCCTAATAATTCTGCACTCCCTGTATTCTTATTGGACCTGAGACCATCACATGTATCGACATGACTGGCTGACGTCATATTCGTAAACAAACAGGGCACGTCTAACGCATTACTATACTCAACAGCTGAGGATAGAAAATGAGATCGATATGTTTGAGATAGAACCAGATTAAGAGAACGGTATATATAAGTGACCAAGTGACGTTGTTTGTGTGGGTTAACTGAAAACACTATATACTATCAAATAGCCTTAACGTAACGATCCTCCAATAATACAGCCAAATACAGCCTATTCATTGTGTGATATATCGTAAAGCTTGTTATGAATTCAAACACACAGATTATATTATATGAAGTACCGGACATGTGTATATATTATGGTTAAGATCTAAAATAGGAAAGGATCATTACTATAATTTGACAGTTTACGATTTTTGATATTGATTAAATTTATAATATTGCAATCAGTCAATTCGATCCTAAAAAAAAAAATATTGGGGCATATTGGGTGTTAGTTTTCCACCACGATAGTCGCTTTATATTAGTCCTTACTATTGAATTCTATGGAGGCAAGTCCTCATAGTTTATTCTCAGTCCCACAGACAGTGCTTACCTTGGCTCCAGTATTGCATTAACCAGAGTAATTTGTGGCGAGGTCAAGCCTCCTTTTTAGCTAAAATCATTTGCAATCCGTGAGCCTACAATATTGGTTTGCACTGGGCTGTGTGCTCTATATGAATTAATTGATCCCTTGGTGCATAATATACAATTGGTGGAGACTATCACCCTATGTATATATAATTTTATTCTTAGTTTTAATACACACACTGTTTGTCTCATATTATATTTTAATTTATTCATAGTAAAAGTTACGTTTTAATTGGATCCCTGATTACAGGTGATCTCCCTTGTCCTCACATAGTATTTGCATTATTAAAGGTGCTTCTTTTGAGTGCTGATTAACTGTCAACTTTTTTTCTGTTTGCTCATATCTGTGAGAAGTTATACTGCAAGTTAAAAAAAAAAAAAGAAAACACAATAGCATGTGCTAAGATCATGTTTTGCACTATTGAGATCTCATGAGATTTCACTGAAACCCCACGATATTTCATAGTTAACTTCCGTAAACTGGCGAATGAAATAACATAACTGCGCCTGCACATGTCACATGCACACTCCTTTAAGTGCCTTTACAATGGGACGTGGCTACTAAATTTAACACATACGTTCATTTGTTTCGAATTTCTAATGTTTGTACAACATTCTATTTTTTTTTTTTAAAGTAATAGTATTTCTAATGCTATCTTTAAATGTAATATTCGATTCAAATTTTTCCAATAATTCAATTTGAATTATGCAATATTCGAATTCGAAAAATTCCAATTGATACATTAGTAACAGTATTTCTAGTGCTCTATTTAAATTTAATATTTTAATTATACAATATTTTAAACAGAAACATTTGAATCAATATATTTGTATCTATTAGCGCTGTGGAATCTGTTGGCGCTCTACAAATAACCAATAATAATAATATTATGTATAAATTAACTAAATTCCCAACCACATAACTATTGAACTTCTGTATAGTATTTGTTAAATTGAATGTTACATTCAAAATTTTTAATGTGGATATTCAATCTAATTATGAACATTTGAAAATGAAAGTAACATTCAAAAATAGGAAAAACATTTAATTACAGATTTTAATGGATTTTCTTTCTTATCAACATTCGATTGTCCAAAACGAACGTCCACAGGACTATTCATTCTACCTAACGAATTAAACTTTCAGCACATCGCCCATCCCTACTTGGGACTAATATCCTAATTGGCTGCTTAAAGTCCCTTTACAATGTTGAGGAAATTCTGAGGTAAAATAATTTCCTTATTTACAAAGATGTTCAGGTGATATTTTCTAGTCAGCTTTTTACAACTATGCTGCATCACTTTAAAGTACTTCAACATTTGGGTCTCATGTCCCTTTAATGTCTGTCTTGTAGATTTGCAATAGGGACAGAGAGGGGCAATTTCACACACAACTCATTTTAAGGAAAATATATTTACCAATATAACTCTGTGGTCTCCCAGCAAAATCTCCCCATTTCTTAACAAGAGCTTCACGGATAAGGGATGAACTATTCAGCACAACAATATCTATTGCAAGTGGAGAGAAAAGAGACAAAAATAAATTAGTGGATTAGATTCACTAACAACCTCACCAATTTCTCAAGTCTCATCATATTGTATGTTATCCTCCTAGGCAGCTGATTTATTAAAAGACTACTAAATACAGTAGAGCTGCTTAATCAACAAATTCATAATAAATAGAAAGACAATGCAACGAAAATCTTAAGTTTCAATTCACTAGTAGAATTTTATCTGACAAAGTTACTTCAATTTCCCCACCGCCTGCATCATGTGACAGACATCAGCCAATCATAGACTGAAATACATATAAACTGTGAACTCTTGCACATGCTCAGTAGGAGCTGTTACCTCAGAAAGTGTAAAATATAAAAAAGACTGTGCAAAATTTGGTAATGGAAGTAAATTGTAAAGTTGTTTAAAATAATATTATATATCTAAATCATGAAAGTTTAATTCTGACTTCAGTGTTCCTTTAAACACAACATATTTTGATGGTGTATATAGAGCACGGTTCAAATGTGTTTGTTTCTATTTGCCTGAAAATAATTATAATAAAGTTTTTTATTTTGAATCTAACAGGAAGTACACGTCTTTGCATAGCTGGCGCAATAGTATAGAACAGGGGTGTCAAACTCATTTTAGTCGAGGGCCATTTTCCAAACAAGTTCAACTCAGGAGGGCCGCACACAACACACATATATTGGCATTGCTAACCAAAACAGTGGCAGAACCTCAAATTTCTGCAAATCCGTCTAAAATGTATACACAATAATAAATAAACACCAGAATGAATAATGAATACTTAATAGCACATTTATTGAATATTAACATGAAATAACAAAGATATTAAATAACTTACTCATTTTTTGCCAGACAGACAGAGGGAGAGCCAGACAGAGAGAGGGAGAGACAGAGGGAGAGAGAGAGACACAGAGGGAGGGAGAGAGAGACAGAGAGAGGGAAGGAGAGACAGAGGGAGGGAAGGAGAGACAGAGGGAGGGAGGGAGGGAGGGAGGGAGAGACAGAGGGAGGGAGGGAGAGACAGAGGGAGGGAGAGACAGAGGGAGGGAGGGAGGGAGAGACAGAGGGAGGGAGAGACAGAGGGAGGGAGAGACAGAGGGAGGGAGGGAGGGAGGGAGAGACAGAGGGAGGGAGAGACAGAGGGAGAGAGAGACAGAGGGAGAGAGACAGAGGGAGAGAGAGACAGAGGGAGAGAGACAGAGGGAGAGAGACAGAGAGAGAGAGAGACAGAGAGAGACACACAGAGGGAGAGAGAGAGACAGAGGGAGAGAGAGAGACAGAGGGAGAGAGAGACAGAGGGAGAGAGAGTGAGACAGACAGAGAGAGACAGCCAGCGAGACAGACAGAGGGAGAGAGAGAGAGAGAGACAGAGGGAGAGAGAGAGACACATACAGAGAGGGAGAGACAGAGGGAGAGAGAGAGAGACAGAGACAGACAGTGGGAGAGAGACAGAGGGAAAGAGAGAGACAGACAGAGGGAGAGAGACAGATAGAGGGAGAGAGACAGACAGAGGGAGAGAGAGACACAGAGGGAGAGAGACAGATAGAGGGAGAGAGACAGATAGAGGGAGAGAGACAGACAGAGGGAGAGAGAGACACAGAGGGAGAGAGAGAGACACATAGGGAGAGAGAGCGAGAGAGAGAGAGAGAGAGAGAGAGAGAGACAGAGGGAGAGAGAGACAGAGGGAGAGAGAGACAGAGGGAGGGAGAGACCGACAGAGGGAGAAACAGAGGGAGAGAGAGACAGAGGGAGAGAGACAGAGGGAGAGAGAGAGAGAGAGAGGGGGAGAGACAGAGGGAGAGAGAGACACACAGAGGGAGAGAGAGAGAGACAGAGGGAGAGAGAGACACACAGAGGGAGAGAGAGAGACACACAGAGGGAGAGAGAGAGATAGAGGGAGAGAGAGAGACAGAGGGAGAGAGAGACACACAGAGGGAGAGAGAGACAGAGGGAGAGAGAGAGACAGACAGTTAGACAGAGAGAGACAGCCAGAGAGACAGACAGAGGGAGAGAGAGAGAGAGAGAGAGAGGGGGAGAGAGAGAGAGACATACAGAGAGGGAGAGACAGAGGGAGAGAGAGAGAGACAGAGACAGAAAGAGGGAGAGACAGACAGAGGGAGAGAGAGACAGACAGAGGGAGAGAGAGAGAGACAGTGGGAGAGAGACAGAGGGAAAGAGAGAGACAGACAGAGGGAGAGAGACAGATAGAGGGAGAGAGACAGACAGAGGGAGAGAGACAGACAGAGGGAGAAAGAGACACAGAGGGAGAGAGAGAGACACATAGGGAGATAGAGCGAGAGAGAGACAGAGGGAGGGAGGGACAGAGGGAGAGAGAGACAGAGGGAGGGAGAGACAGACAGAGGGAGAGAGAGACAGAGGGAGAGAGAGACAGAGGGAGAGAGAGACAGAGGTTGGAGTGGGAAAGATCACTGCAGGGGTGGGAGAAATCAATACGGGGTGGGAGAAATCAATACAGGAGTGGGAGAAATCAATACGGGGTGGGAGAAATCAATACAGGGGTGGGAGAAATCAGAGAAATCAATACAGCAGTGGGAGAAATCAAAACGGGGTGGGAGAGATAAAAACAGGGGTGGGAAAGATCAATACAGGGTGGGAGAAATCAATACGGGGTGGGAGAAATCAATACACGGGTGGGAGAAGTCAATGCACGGGTGGGAGAAATCAATACACGGGTGGGAGAAATCAGTGCAGGGGTGGGAGAGATCAATACAGGGATGGGAGTGATAACTCAGCAGGCTCCTTACCTTGTGAGCTACGGCCCAGGATGCAGGCAGTCTCAGGTGACACAGGCACTCAGATATTCCTGCAGGCTGCACTCCCTCACTTATGGCAGCGACTAATCTGGTTGCAATGGCGCCTTTTTCTAGGTGGGTGCAGCATCAGCGTGATATGCGCTCCACCAAACCCTCTCCCAGCCACTAGTAATATGCTTTAGCTAACTTGCTAAAGCATACGTGCACTACACACAGACCCCACCACCAGCCTTGACACTCAGTGTGCATTACATGCGCTACGCTACAGGCACTATTGAGTTTCTCCTTTATGCATACACATTCTTGTGGTGACGGTGCGGGTCGCCAAAAAATAATTTGCCAGTTTGACACCCCTGGAAGATCACTGACAGATAATAACTCTCACTGCTAATCTGCATGCCCCTTAAGCATAAGTTGTTGCTTTTTTGTTCATCTTTCTTCACATCCATTTTCATTTAAAAAAATATATACATATTAAAATTACATTTTTAAAAATACGACAAAGAAAAAAAAACTTTAATCTTCCTCTCAACTGAAAATAGCATGAGTGGATTGTATTAAAGAGCTTGTAAGTGGAAGAAATTGAAACTGAAATAAACCTAAAAGAGCTGTGGAGAGGAAAGTGTTGTCAGATAAGAGCCCTGTTCTGTCAGACTAGCGAATTCATCAGACTAGCGAATTCATCAAACTAGCAAACGGAAGTGACGTTCCATCAGCTGTCTGATAAAAAATCCAAACCGCGCATGCGCTGCTCTTCTCATAGCATTCCAAATGCAACTACGTCACAGCCCATCAGAATAGTGAACAGACGGTCATGCGCACTAGCAACATTTCTATTTTATTTGTAAATACAACTATTGTATAATAAAACACACGCTGCATACTAACAGCTGTCACAATGTTGGCATTGTGCGGTACAGATTAGTACACACGCTGTCCTGCATTGTTTTGTACCTAGATAAAAACGTTCTACCTTTTGTCTACGGTTTCTTGTCCCTGTAACATTTCAAGATAGGTATGTCCAATTCTTGTGGAGACCAGACAGTTGTGTTCAAAGAGCGACAAGAACCCGTAGACTTCTGCAAAAGGTATCAGACAGATTTTTTATATATTCACTAATTCTGATGGGCTGTGACGTAGTTGCATTTGGAATGCTATGATTTTTTTATCAGACAGCTGATGGAACGTCACTTCCGTTCGCTAGTTTAATGAATTCGCTAGTCTGACAGAACACCCCTCTGTATGTAGAGGTGGGTATATTCTATTCCAGATAAGAAACTTTATCAGCATTTGTTTCTACAGAATTACAATCAATTGCCATTAAAGATTACGGGTGTTTTCCCAAATTCATTGTTAAACACTAAGGGCCATATTACAAGTGGAGCACTAAATATCGCTAATGTGTGCTGATATTACAAGTAAAGCACAACGCGAATATGAGCTTGTGTTCGCATTGCTAGGAGGCGTTTCCATAGGCTCCAATGGGAGCCTCGTTCTGATGCCATTAGAACCTAAGCGCAGCGAAGGGGTAAGTAGTGCAGCGATTACAGCATATTTTCAAATATATATGTATATGAATATAAATATATATATATATATTTATGTGTTAATATGTGTCTATAAACATATTAATGGGCATATTACAGGCGTGCGATAATTTATCCCTAAATACATCTAGCCCTATATGCATTTTATGCACCTCTATCTAATGATGGCTGCTGCCATTTTGGAACCTAAGTTTCACCGCAGGTATCTGAAGGAGAGTTGCTGCACATGTGCAAACACATAATTACCGGAATACAGTGAAAGCGAGACTGCAAAATGGCGGCACCCTTGACTAGAGGGAGGCGGGGAATAACCTCAATACTGTACTTATATAATATGCATTTAGTTTTTAATGTCCCTTTGATAATTTAGGCTTAAAGGGACACTGAACCCTAATTTTCTCTTTCATGATTCAGATAGAGCATGTCATTTTAAGCAACTTTCTAATTTACTCATGTTATCAATTGTTCTTCATTCTCTTGCTATCTTTATTTGAAAAGCAAGAATATAAGTTTAGAAGCCGGCCCATTTTTTGGTTCACAACCTGGGTTGTGCTTGCTGATTGGTGGCTAAATGCACCCACCAGCAAACAAGTGCTGTCCAGGGAACTCCACCAAAAATTTGCTGGCTCCTTAGCTTAGATGCCTTCTTTTTCAAATAAAGATAGCAAGAGAACGAAGAAAAATTGATAATAGGAGTAAATTAGAAAGTTGCTTAAAACCTGCACGTCGTATTTAACAAGCAGCGGTATAAGACCACTGCTCCCTGACCGGGAGATTGACAGCTCCTGCCGGCGCGTGATTGGTTGTGGGCAGGCAGGGAGCAGGATTTTACACAAGTGCAAAATAGCGCTCGTGTGCAATGCTGAATTCCGCCATGGGAATTCAGCCCGCCAGAGGCGAGCTGCGGCAGACAGGGGCGCATTTGTGCGCCTCATCCGCCTCAGCTTCATAAATCGCCCCCTATGTTATCTAAAGAACTTATTTTATAGTAGACATGTGCATTTGTTCTTGGAAGAATGTAAAAAGACCTACAAATGTTTCTATAATTGCTGTATTCATCTGGAAATGATACATGAATAACTCTTTAACAAAAATACTAACACTCTGTATGCAAAAAAGTTGATTAGTTTGTGAAATGAAAAAATAGTATTAGTCCAAGGCGGGAAAAGCTTCAAAAAGTTCAGATTTACACTATTCAATAACTAAATAGCAATGTCAGTTGATCCAGTGTCAGCCAATAAGTATTTCAGCTTAATTTTTGTTTCTTGCTAGTCCTGCCCCCCTATTAGAATAAGCTGCTGACTTTTAGCAGTAGCACTAGAGGTACAAATCCTCAAATCTGTGAATCCAAAATTATTTAAAAAATCCAGACTTTAACTATTTAAAAAAAAATAAAAAAATATTAACAATTTCTATTTTCCCCACCACTTCTCTGCCTGCATCTTTGTTTTTTGTTTTTTTAGTTCTAAAATGCAAATGATTATATAGATATAGGCAACACAAATATTGTTCAATTCACATTCTTACACTATAAAAATTGTGCACAAAATAAATAGGATTATTAGACTATTATTGATTGCAATGACATATTTAGATGTTTAAAAACGTTAATTATAAAATGACTTAAAGGGACAGTGTAATGTAAAATTGGTTTCCCCTTAATGTGTTCCCAATGTCTTGTTATACCAGCTGCAGAGTATAAAATGTATGAGAAACTGTTTGTTTGTTTTTGTAAATTAAAAAGTTGAATGTGCTCCTTGAAACCACAACCCATTATCACTCAAATGCTTCCCTTTCTTATCTCTGTCTCTATATAATACTTAGAAATAAAAATTGAAAATTAATAAGCTTTTTCTCTCCTACGCCCCACTGGGAGTGTAATTTTTTCCTCTGGGTATGTTTAGATAGCTTGTCAATAAGAAACTTTCATTATAGGTAGGGATATCACATGCTAAATCAGCTATTACAAATCTGAATTCAAACTCATGAGAGAGCGAGAGAGAGAAAGAAAAATAGAGAGAGAGAGAGAGAGAGAGAGAGATAAAGAGAGAGAGAGAGAGACAAAAAGAGAGAGAGAGAGAGAGCGAGAGAGAGGGAGAGAAGAGAGCGGAAGAGAGAAAAAGAGAAAGAGACAGAGAGAGAAAGAGACAGAGAAAGAAAGAGAGAGGGAGAGAAGAGAGAGAGGAGTGAAAGAGATAGAGAGAGGAGTGAAAGAGATAGAGAAAGGGGGAGAGAGAGAGAGAGAGAGAAAGAGAAATAGAGAGAGAGAAAGAGAGAGAAAGAATTAGAGAGAGAGAAACAGAGAGAGAGAGAGAGAGAGAAAGGGGAAGAGAGAGATGAGAGAAAGAGAGAGAGAAAGGGGAAGAGAAAGATGAGAGAAAGAGATAGAGAAAGGGGAGAGAGAGAGAGAGAGAAAGAAAGAAAGAAAGAGAGAAAGAAAGAGAGAGGGAAAGAAAGAGAGAGGGAAAGAAAGAGAGAGAGAGAGGGAGAGAGAAAGAAAGAAAGAGAGAATGATAGAGAGAGAGAGAGAGAGAGAGACAGACAGAGAGATAAAGAGATATTGCTATATACATATGCACTCACCTTTGCCCCCAAAGCTCAGACGATAAATAGGTCCATATTTTTGAGAGAGTTTGAGCAGATGAACTGGTAGGTCAGAATGCCCCAGATGCAGCAGGTTACCTAAGAAGGGAAGAGGAGGTGGGCGAGGGGGATAGAGGTTCTGAGGGTGGGAAGGTCCCCTGTGCCAGCGCAGGGTTAGGATAGAGAGAAGTATGAGAAGAGAAGGGACAAGCAGCAAGAGGGACATAATTAGACAGAAGGCAGCCGAAGGCTGATGTATTTGTACACTATGGCTGGGCATAACCTTGACAGACAGGGGGAGGGTGAAGGTAATCAGAGATACGAAAACAAAAAGGATTTGCCAAGCTACACAAATACACTTAAAGGGACATCATACTCATATGCTAAATCACTTGAAACTGATGCAGTATAGCTGTAAAAAGCTGACAGGAATATATCACCTGAGCATCTCTATGTAAAAAAGGAAGAGATTTTACCTCACAATTTCCTCAGCTCACCAGAGTAAGCGCTGTGTAAAAAGTTATATTCAGCTGCTGTCCAGCTGCAGGTAAAAAAAAAAAAATATGAAGAAATGAACAGCAGCCAATCAGAATCAGCAGTGCTGGGGTCATGAACTCTATTACTGTGATCTCATGAGATTTCACTTAACTCTCATGAGATTTCATAGTAAACTTCCTTAAACTGAATAGGGAAATAAGATGAGTGTGCATGAGGCACGCTCCCTTGCCTGTCCCGGGACAGACATACTGATTTGTTGCTTAAAGTCATTCACAATGGGGTGTGAATAATTAGGACATTTTGAGGTAAAATATCTTTCTTTTTTACATAGAGATGCTCAGGTGATATTTTCTAGTCAGCTTTTTACAGCTATGCTGCATCACTTTCAAGTGTTTCAACATTTGGGTATCATGGTCCTTTAAAATAAAATGTTTTTTTACGGGGGGCGGAGCCAACTTTGAAGCCAGACGGTCGCATTTTTCAGCAGCTCCTACCATACTTTCTATAAATTATAAATTTAGTGACCGTCTGTGGCCATCTACCTTACTATATAGCAACTAATGTTGGTTTGACAGCACAGCCGTTCTAGACAACCACTTTTACAAGGAGTGACACCTTATATACGGATCTCTTCTACCCTGATATGTCCTTCGATGGCTGCGTAGTTTCTAGCAGCCATCTTGCGGCCTAGCTGACACCTTCAGTTGAGAGTAAGCCTAACCAAGAGATTTTATCTTTAACCCCTACTTTAGGGGACTGCTACCCTTTTACACCATGGAGGACGCTGAGAACATTTTGGTGCAAATGCATATATTCCTGGAGGCGTGTAAAGGTGCGCTCAGTTGCCAGCCTGAAACGGAGTCTCAACAACCAGCAGCGATACTTTCACCTCATACTGCCTATTCTGATAAGCCTGCTCTCGAGGATAGAGGAACCGCGGGACTGCAGAATACGCAGCCTAAGAGTCATCAGCCCCTGTATAGCGTCAGCCCAGCTGGTGAACCACCCGATGTAGCTGCGTGCGGAATAGAAGTGAAACATCTAGTGTCCTGCATCGGAGCTGGCTGTGTCTTCTGGAATCCGGAGTGGACAGACCGACCCGAAGGAGCAGCAACCCAAAGAGACTCTCACCTTATACGTGTAGCAGTGTCCCCCCATCCGGAGAGTCTCACCCAGCATGGCCCATGTTTCAAGGATTGGGAACTTAGCACACAGCTCACACCTAGCGCAACAAGGCGAGTCGGTGTGGGTTAAAGACTACTGTGAGTAGTTCAGTGAACTCCGGAGCGCTTTAAACTGCTGGCGCTATTACCGACTATTAACTGATGATTAATACTCTGGACATTTTGTTAAAGCGATACGCTTACCTTAAATTTGCAACCGTATTCATATTGGTATGCTCAAGATGTGTATACTTTATCTTATTTAAAATGCAGCATATGTGTCTGAGGGGCTGATTGTTATGGCCTCAGTTAGCAATTATTGTATTATCTCCCAGATTTGTTAGGAACCTAACATCTATGTGTTATCGCTTTGCTCTTACATATTAACTTATACACTTTGAGTGTCTACTGCTCCAGAACATCAAACCATTATTTAAGTTTGGGGACGCCATATTTAATTCTTACATATCACCACAATAAGCTCTTGGTGGTAGGGTCTGCCAGCGGCCGAGGCAGGGTCCTATATATCACTTCATTTCATAATGTTTGGAATATTCTATGCTGGCTCCTCAAAATTCTGACTAAGACTAGTCCTCATTATGTATCTAAAGTGTCTGTAGTTAATTATTTACCATTTGCTCCTCAGCTACATCTCCATAATATGTGTATCTTTGTTTTTGGCTTTAAAAATAGTATGATCAATCCCACCCTGATAAGCCTCTTTAGACAGATATATCCCCAGGTCTCTTTATAGGTGATACTGCACCAGTGTTAATGCAACTAATTCATTCACTTACATGGACATGACTCTTCACTTTTTTACACAGTCCACCTACCTTAAGTTAGGGCGCAACAACTCACTTTGCACTTTTTACTCATTTTTTTTTTGGGTTCTTGTCATTTATTTTTGTATATATCTATATGCGCACCTCTAGGATTTACCTTGTTTAGTATATACTAACTGCCACCTCCCCCCCCCCACATTTTCACATAAGATACCTCCTTATTTAGGAGGGTTAATAAAGCGGTTTGTCTTGTCTATACCGCACCCTATTTACCTTTCTTGTACATATAATCAGCAGGGACGCATAGCGTTGACCATATCTATCTTTTTCTTATTAGGCCTGCTAGACTGTTTCAAACTCCCTTGATTATACCGTTAAATTTTAGTGTCTCAGAATTTAATGTAGTATACCCACATATTTCACTACAGTAATTACCTGCATATTTTATCACATATTTTCACAGCAAAAATCTGTATTTACTCTTGTTATTGTTTGCTTTACCAATTAATAACTATTCTATACTTGCAGGTCCAAAAATGACCATTTATATTGCTAGTCTCAGTTTATTTCATTTCTCTCATCTACTTTAACAATAAAGAGAAAAATCCCAACAGTGTAGACTTTTAGGGAAAAATGTTAATGGGCCATGAGCATGGTCTACAACAGGTTACGTTTACTGTACGCACAAGGCCTTGTTGATTTTTATTTCTTTTTTGAATATCCTAATCTGTATCTTACCATACAGGGAGTGCAGAATTATTAGGCAAATGAGTATTTTGACCACATCATCCTCTTTATGCATGTTGTCTTACTCCAAGCTGTATAGGCTCGAAAGCCTACTACCAATTAAGCATATTAGGTGATGTGCATCTCTGTAATGAGAAGGGGTGTGGTCTAATGACATCAACACCCTATATCAGGTGTGCATAATTATTAGGCAACTTCCTTTCCTTTGGCAAAATGGGTCAAAAGAAGGACTTGACAGGCTCAGAAAAGTCAAAAATAGTGAGATATCTTGCAGAGGGATGCAGTACTCTTAAAATTGCAAAGCTTCTGAAGCGTGATCATCGAACAATCAAGCGTTTCATTCAAAATAGTCAACAGGGTCGCAAGAAGCGTGTGGAAAAACCAAGGCGCAAAATAACTGCCCATGAACTGAGAAAAGTCAAGCGTGCAGCTGCCAAGATGCCACTTGCCACCAGTTTGGCCATATTTCAGAGCTGCAACATCACTGGAGTGCCCAAAAGCACAAGGTGTGCAATACTCAGAGACATGGCCAAGGTAAGAAAGGCTGAAAGACGACCACCACTGAACAAGACACACAAGCTGAAACGTCAAGACTGGGCCAAGAAATATCTCAAGACTGATTTTTCTAAGGTTTTATGGACTGATGAAATGAGAGTGAGTCTTGATGGGCCAGATGGATGGGCCCGTGGCTGGATTGGTAAAGGGCAGAGAGCTCCAGTCCGACTCAGACGCCAGCAAGGTGGAGGTGGAGTACTGGTTTGGGCTGGTATCATCAAAGATGAGCTTGTGGGGCCTTTTCGGGTTGAGGATGGAGTCAAGCTCAACTCCCAGTCCTACTGCCAGTTTCTGGAAGACACCTTCTTCAAGCAGTGGTACAGGAAGAAGTCTGCATCCTTCAAGAAAAACATGATTTTCATGCAGGACAATGCTCCATCACACGCGTCCAAGTACTCCACAGCGTGGCTGGCAAGAAAGGGTATAAAAGAAGAAAATCTAATGACATGGCCTCCTTGTTCACCTGATCTGAACCCCATTGAGAACCTGTGGTCCATCATCAAATGTGAGATTTACAAGGAGGGAAAACAGTACACCTCTCTGAACAGTGTCTGGGAGGCTGTGGTTGCTGCTGCACGCAATGTTGATGGTGAACAGATCAAAACACTGACAGAATCCATGGATGGCAGGCTTTTGAGTGTCCTTGCAAAGAAAGGTGGCTATATTGGTCACTGATTTGTTTTTGTTTTGTTTTTGAATGTCAGAAATGTATATTTGTGAATGTTGAGATGTTATATTGGTTTCACTGGTAAAAATAAATAATTGAAATGGGTATATATTTGTTTTTTGTTAAGTTGCCTAATAATTATGCACAGTAATAGTCACCTGCACACACAGATATCCCCCTAAAATAACTAAAACTAAAAACAAACTAAAAACTACTTCCAAAAATATTCAGCTTTGATATTAATGAGTTTTTTGGGTTCATTGAGAACATGGTTGTTGTTCAATAATAAAATGAATCCTCAAAAATACAACTTGGCTAATAATTCTGCACTCCCTGTATATGTTTATGTTTATTCCTACCTTGCGTGGTAGAAAACCATGACTTGTGTATGTCTACATTGTTGGTTATAAATAAAAGTTAAAAAAAAAAAAAAAAAAAAAAAAAAAGTTTTTTTACCATGGTTCTGTATACATGGAGGTTAAAGGGATATGAAACTCAAAAAAATTCTTTCATGATTTGGATAGAACATACAATTTTAAACAACTTTCCAATTTACTTCTATTATCAAATTTTCTTCATTCTCTTGGTATCTTTTGTTAAAAAGCAGGGAGATAAGCTCATGACGAGCCTGCACATATGTGAAGCACTAAATGGCAGCAGTTTTGAAAGAACGTTATACGTTTGCAAGAGCACTAGATGACAGCACTAATTCCTGCCTAGGTATCTCTTCAACACAGAATATCATAAGAACAAAGAACATTTGATCATAGAAGTAAATTGAAAAATGTTTAAAAATTGAATTCTCTGAATCACAAAGGTAAATTTTAGGTTTCATATCCCATTATACTGTACACAGATCGTTTATAAAACTGCTAGTGCTAATTTATTAGATGATACTTTAGGATTTTGCAGCAAATTAATTTATATCAATGTCTTTATGATGCAGGTTGATCTTTCGGGTACTTTGAGCATTATAGTATAATGTGCGTCTCTCCTGCACATCCAGAACCTGACGAGACTTCTTAGATAATCTCACCAGACCAGGGAGCCTTAGATTATCGGTCCCTAAGAACAGAGGAAAATGTTTAACATTCTGTAGAATTGCGGGACAAAAAGAACATGTTTTATACTAGTTAGTAGTTAATAAACTGCAAAACTAACGTAATGACAGTGGCTAACCTTGTTGTCTGCAAAATCAAGTATGGATTGGCTCCTCCAAATGAGTGGAGTTTGGCTATTAAAAAAACATTTGCAGAAAACAAGCTCATTTTGTTTGTTTAACTCCTTAAAGGGACATGAAACCCAATTTTGTTTAATGATTCAGATAGAGAATACAATTTTAAACAACTTTCTAATTTACTTCTATTATCTAATTTGCTTCATTCTCTTGGTATCATTTGTTGAAGGAGCAGCAATGCACTAATGGTTTCTAACTGAACACATGGGGGAACCAATTACAATCAATATATATATGCAGCCACCAATCAACAGCTAGAACCTAGGTTCTCTGCTGCTAGTGAGCTGGCCTAGATAAACCTTTCAGCAAAGGATAACAAGAGAAGGAAGCAAATTTAATAATAGAAGTAAATTGGAAAGTTGTTTAAAATTGTATTCTCGGTGGAGCCAGCCACCAGACAAGTAAGATGCACACAGTGTGAGCTCCGGGTCCTAACATTGATTTTGGGGGTAATTGGTGGCCTCATATGTTGATCAAGAGCCCTGCTGAATACCCTAAGGGGAACAGATTGCGGCTGGAAGCCTGAGTGATAGAGGAGTTGTGCGGGTTGAGCTGCCTAAGACACAATAATAAGCCCAGTTCTGCGAGCCTTAACAAGCAAGATGGCGTCTGTGGTAGATTGGGAAAAGACAGTCTTACGCACTCTTGAGACTTCCTTTCAGCGACTGGAATTGAAGCTGCTCAGTGTGTTAACAGAGATGACACCTAGCTGCAAGCTGACTACGCGGATTACACAAGACAAGAGTAAGGAAGTCAGAGGGACTTTACGTTAGCTGAGCAAACTGAAACCCGGGCAACAATAACGGAGGATCGGCCCTATCCTACAGGGGAGCGCAAGCAGATAATTACACAGAGAGCACAGACAGCGAGGCATCAGGCACCTATCTCCTTTCATGTCCTCAGAAGTTGTCAGCCATCTGTTCAGAGTGGAGGTGTTTTGGTGGTATCGAGGCTCAAATTGCAAGGATGCCCACAGCAGTGTTCTCCACATACTCTGGAGGAGGATCTATGTATGCCCAGAAATACTCGCGTTAGCGAGATAGCCCTAGGACTAGCTGCAGCTAAGACTAAGCTGTTACTTATCTTGAAGTCAGACTAGAAAGACTGCCCTGAGGTTATTGAGTGGTTTGACTTTCGCCTTAAGGGCTCTTCTTCTCCCAGCATTTCTAACACAAAGCGAAGAGGAATAGGCTAAGTGCTTTCAGCATATTGGGCCTTGCTTTCACATTATGTTGGCAGACAGGTTCGCAAATTGAACTGCTGATTTTAGCTTTAGAGAATGTTTGTACCCGGAGCCTTATTTATTCACTAATTAGCATTGCTAAATTGAGAACTTATCTAATGCGGACTTGAGCAACTGTTTATATTTAAAATGTAATACATTTTCGTTCTTCTGGAAACTGGTATGGTTACTGTTATGTTTAGTTTAGTTTACAAGTTTTTCAGCGAAATAATTATTATCCAATGATGACCTTAAGCCTTGTTTTAGAAATATAAGTGCACAAAGCCTATCTTGCGATACCTTTTTGGCCACACTTTACTTTGGAGGTTGGTTCTCCGTAAAAATATTCTTTACCAGGTGAAGATACATTGTGCACCTCTTTATACACAAAATGTAATGCATTTTCTTTCTTCTGGAGTATGGTTTGGATACTGCTATGGTTAGTTTAGTTTATAAATTTTTCAGTGTAATAACTGTTCATTAAACAATGGTGAACCTAAGCCTTTTTTTAAAAAAAATATATGTGCTCATAGCCTGTTCTGTTAAAACTTTTTTGACCATACTCTACTGGTAGTTGGTCCTCTGTACAACTATTCTATACAGGGGGATATGTCCTTTATGTATATAATCTATTAAGATTGCTAACATATCCATATGTCAAAAGTGTTTATTATGTACGATCCAATGTCTTGACCCTTACCATTTCTAACACTATGTAAAGTTGCTCTTGTGAGGTTTGTGTTCTCTCTTATTGTGAAGGTTCTTTTCTGATTGAAATAGCCAACTGTTGCTGGGTATAGGGTCCATACCTAGTCGGCAGGATTGGACTATGGGAGCAGAAATTAACTTCAGCTTCCAATATCTAAGGATATAAATGTACTCTCCATATAATAAAAGCACTGTCCTTATGTATTTTACCTCTACAGGGGTTGATGTGTACCCCTGAGCCTTATCTATCTTTTTTGGTATAGTGTTGATGGAATCCCACTCTGGCTTTGAACCATTATAAACCAACTTACAATAATATATTAAGCCATCTTAGGAACAGACTATAGCTCATAATTTCTTTAAAGGTCCCTTCCACCTTGTTTACCATACTATATTCTCCAGTATTTGAACATATATAAAGTACCAAACCTACAGCACCCCTTTTGTTAATAGGCACTATGAAAGTTTGCTTCTCTCTATTTTTGTATAGTTGGGTGGCTGGTCTCCTGCCTCCCCCCCTCCCCCTTCCTTACCATATGTTACTCTCTGGCGTATGTGAGTGCGTACAGAGTGCTATGCGCGGTTTCCTTTGTAAAATACCGCATTTTTCCTTTTATCCCATTACATATACTATCTTTAACTGTTTATCAGTCCTTTATATGCCTCCCATAATTCATTCCAACTAGGATACTCAGGCTTGAGAGGCTCCTATGTGCTTTCTAACTCTTATTTTTTTTTACTGTTCTTTTATATTGGGAACATCTGTCTAATGTTTATTTTTTACATCTTTCATTGGATATCTACGAAGCACTCAGTGGCCTCTATTTAACAAGGTCTGGCGGACCTGATCCGACAGTGCGGATCAGGTCCGCCAGACCTCGCCGAATACGGAGAGCAATACGCTCTCCGTATTCAGCATTGCACCAGCAGCTCACAAGAGCTGCTGGTGCAACGCCGCCCCCTGCAGACTCGCGGCCAATGGGCCGCCAGCAGGGGGGTGTCAATCAAACCGATCGGGTTGATTTCCGGCGATGTCTGTCCGCCTGCTCAGAGCAGGCGGACAGGTTATGGAGCAGCGGTCTTTGTGACCGCTGCTTCATAGCTGCTGTTTCTGGCGAGTCTGAAGACTCGCCAGAAACACGGGCCGTCAAGCTCCTTTCGGAGCTTGATAGATAGGCCCCTTTGCCTCTTGGTATGATATAAAATCAGTTATATATATCTTTAGAATATTTCATAGTAAGAAAAAAATTGAAAATAAGAGATTTAGTCTGTTTTATGCATATTTAAATCTTTCTGTGACGCTACAGATACGACTTTACAGTGTTTACAATATGCATGTTAATATTTGTTTCTTCTTGTATTCATGCATCTCTTGATGCATCCCATGTATGTTGTATTGTCTTTAACCTTAATAAAAATTATTTAAAAAAAAAAAATGTATTCTCTATCTGAATCATGAAAGAAAATTTTGGGGTTTTATGTCCCTTTAATAACCAGTGATGTACCCTGTACGTCACTTGTCTTTCTATGGGGGTGTCTTATTCAATAGCTTGGCCTCACCGCCAGAGGAGAGACCACGCTATTTTAGCAAGCCTGCAGGGGGGAAGGGAGGGTCTAGTAGTGCGTTCTTGCTGCTCGCGTCAAGACCCGCGCTATTATTCCCAAATAATCCCTTAAAGGGACATTAAACACTAAGGGCTAGATAACAAGTGAGGCACAATCGCCTTTTACACCTCAATCCTTACCGTGATCTAAAAACTTTGGTTAACTGTTTTCCGAAACTATAAAGTTGCACAAAACACATTAATACTTTACAAAGTACACTTACACTCATAAACAAACTATTAACCCCTAAATCACCACCCCCTACATCACAAACACTAAACTATACTATTAACCCCTAAACTGCCATCCCTCCACATCGCAAAGTACCTTAAAACATGCAAACATTCCATGTTTATATATATATAGATATATATATATATATATATATATATACACATACATACATATACATGTATATATTATTCTCAGGCTAATATTTGCTCTGTCTGAATACATAATTCAATCAATGATTTATTTCGTGTTTAATGTCCCTTTAAAATTGGGATCTTAGTCACACAATATTGCCATATTCTACTTAGCCAGCCACTAACTTCCAAGGTATCTCAATGTTGACTGGTCCTAACACTACAGTACTTTGCATTTTTTGGGCTGAATCATTCCTGCTTTTTCTCTTTATATTAGAACAAAACTCTCTGACTTTATATACAACTCCTATACACAGATTCAGTCCATATTGTGAGAGTAGGATCCCAATTTTAATATAAAAGCATAGGATTTTTGCAGCATTTAAAAATGTTTTATTTATTTACAAGTGGATGTGCACCAACACCCCCTGTTTTGTTTAATTATTTGGTCTCATTGGCTGCACTTTCAAAGATGTATTTAAACGCTATTGTTGTAAGGTGTGCTAATTAGCACCCCTATATACACACATAAATATATACATACATTATATATACTGTACTGTGTGTGTGTATATACTGTATATATATATATATATAAATAAAACTACTGTTGATAACACTATTGTGTTTAACACCAACCAATAAACAAGTGCTGTCCAGGGTATTAAACCAAAAATTGGCTGGCTCCTTAGCTTAGATGTCATCTTTTTCAAATAAAGATAGCAAGAGAATGAAGAAAAATTGATAATATGAGTAAATGAGAAAGTTGCTTAAAATTACTGCTCTATCTGAATCACAAAAAAATGTTTTGGGGTTCAGTGTCCCTTTAAGTCTACAATCAACTAAAATAAGATAGAATCAATATAACAGCAAATGTGAAACATACAATAATGAAACATAAATGCAAAGTCTTATCTGAGTCCATAAAAAAAACATCTTTGTGGCTCGGGGAAAATGAAGAACCCAAATGGATTGGGTGTACTGGATCTTGAATCTGGGCTGCTCCTCTCAAGTTGAAAACAAATCCAAAGAAGAAAATCTGTGAAAGAAGATCACAAGACAGAGGGCGCCTCCTAGTGTAATACTGTGATTACAGAGAAATATGCAGATATCTTGTGTTGTTGATATACTCACAAGAGCGGCAGCACCCTATTGTGCTAAGTAAAGCGTACTGGGAGCTCTCAGTGTCCCAGCTCACTGGTCCCAAGCTAGGGAGCCTGAGTGTCTAAACTCTCGGTATCAGCTCCCAATCGGATCAGAAAAAGCTCAGGCTTCCAATGTGTTCAAAATATAGTTTATTAAAGTCAGAAATAAAAACTAAGGGTGTAAACTCTCACCCAAAGTGTATAAACATGATGTAAAAAGTAAATTTATGCTTACCTGATAAATTAATTTCTTCTACGATATGACGAGTCCACGGATTTCATCCTCACTTGTGGGATTTATATAGCTCCTCCCTCCTCTCCACCCCCAGTCATTCGACCGAAGTTAGGAAGAGAAAGGAAAAGCTAAAGGTGCAGAGGTGACTGAAGTTTACAAAAAATAAATATAACCTAAATCTGTCTTAAAATAACAGGGTGGGCCATGGACTCGTCAAATCGTAGAAGAAATTAATTTATCAGGTAAGCATAAATTTACTTTTCTTCTACAAGATATGACGAGTCCACGGATTTCATCCTTACGCGTGGGATACAATACCAAAGCTACAGGACACGGATGAAAGGGAGAGAACAAGACAGGAACCTAAACGGAAGGCACCACTGCTTGAAGAACCTTTCTCCCAAAACCAGCCTCAGAAGAAGCAAAAGTATCAAATTTGGAAAATTTGGAAAAAGTGTGAAGAGACGACCAAGTCGCAGCCTTGCAAATCTGTTCAACAGAAGCATCGTTTTTAAATGCCCATGAGGAAGCCACAGCCCTAGTAGAATGAGCCGTAATTCTTTCAGGAGGCTGCTGTCCAGCAGTCTCATACGCCAGGCGGATGATACTCTTCAGCCAAAAAGAAAGAGAGGTAGCCGTAGCTTTCTGACCCCTACGCTTTCCAGAACAAACAATGAATAATGAAGAAGATTGACGGAAATCCTTAGTCACCTGCAAGTAAAACTTCATGGCATGGACCACGTCTAAGTTATGCAACAGACACTCCTTCTTAGAAGAAGGATTAGGACATAAAGAAGGAACAACAATTTCCTGATTAATATTCTTATTTGAAACAACCTTAGGGAGGAACCCAGGTTTGGTACGTAAAACCACCTTATCAGAATGGAAGATAAGATAAGGCGAGTCACATTGTAACGCTGAAAGCTCTGAAACTCTAAGAGCAGAAGAAATAGCAACCAAAAATAAAACTTTCCAAGATAACAACTTAATATCTATGGAATGCATGGGTTCAAACAGAACCCCTTGAAGAACACTAAGAACTAAATTCAAACTCCAAGGTGGAGCAATTGGTCTAAATACAGGCTTAATTCTGGTTAGAGCCTGACAAAAAGACTGAACGTCTGGAACATCAGCCAAACGTTTGTGAAGCAAAATTGACAAGGCAGAAATCTGTCCCTTTAAGGAACTTGCTGATAACCCTTTCTCCAATCCTTCTTGGAGAAAAGACAGAATCCTAGGAATCCTAACCTTACTCCATGAGTAACCTTTGAATTCACACCAAAAAAGATATTTACGCCGTACCTTATGATAAATCTTTCTAGTGACAGGCTTACATGCCTGAATCAATGTATCAATGACCGCTTCAGAGAAACCCCACTTAGATAAAATCAAGCGTTCAATCTCCAAGCAGTCAGCTGCAGAGAAATTAGATTTAGATGATGGAAAGGACCTTGAATGAGAAGGTCCTGTCTCACTGGGAGTTTCCACGGAGGCAGAGAGGACATGTCCACTAGATCTGCATACCAAGTCCTGCGTGGCCACGCAGGCGCGATTAGAATTACGGAAGCTCTCTCCTGTTTGATCCGAGCAATCACCCGGGGAAGGAGAGGAAACGGTGAAAACACATAAGCCAGGTTGAACGTCCAAGGCACTGCCAAGGCATCTATTAGTTCGGCCTGAGGATCTCTCGACCTGGAGCCGTATCTTGGGAGCTTGGCATTCTGTCGAGACGCCATCAGATCCAACTCCGGTTTGCCCCATCGAAGAATCAGAGAGGCAAATACCTCCGGATGGAGTTCCCACTCCCCCGGATGAAAAGCCTGACGGCTTAAATAATCCCCTTCCCAGTTGTCCACTCCTGGGATATAGATTGCTGAAAGATAACAAGAGTGGGTCTCCGCCCATTGAATTATCTTGGATACTTCTGACATCGCTAAGGAACTCCTCGTTCCTCCCTGATGATTGATGTAAGCCACAGTCGTGATGTTGTCCGACTGGAACCTGATGAATTTGGCCGAAGCCAACTGAGGCCACGCCTGAAGCGCATTAAATATTGCTCTGAATTCCAGAATGTTGATTGGAAGTAGAGCCTCCAACTGAGTCCATACACCCTGAGCTCTCAGGGAATTCCAGACTGCACCCCAGCCTAGAAGACTGGCGTCCGTTGTCACTATGACCCATGAGGGTCTGTGGAAACACGTCCCCTGGGACAGATGATCCTGCTTCAACCACCAAAGAAGAGAGTTTCTGGTCTCTTGATCCAGATTTATCAGAGGAGACAAATTTGAATAGTCCCCATTCCACTGACCGAGCATGCACAGTTGCAGTGGTCTGAGATGAAACCGAGCAAATGGAATGATGTCCATTGCTGCCACCATCAATCCAATTACCTCCATACACTGGGCCACTGATGGCCGAGGATTGGACTGAAGGGTTCGACAAGTATTTATAATTTTTGATTTTCTGACCTCCGTCAGAAAAATCTTCATTGCTACAGAATCTATCAGCGTTCCCAGGAAGGGAACCCTTGTCTGAGGGATTAGTGAACTCTTTTCTAGATTCACTTTCCAACATTTCTCAGAAAGGATAACACTGTGTCTGTATGAGACTTTGTTAGATGATAAGTCGACGCCTGAATCAAGATATCGTCCAGATAAGGCGCCACTGCTATACCCCGCGGCCTGAGAACCGCCAGAAGGGACCCTAGAAGCTATGTGAAGATCCTGGGTGCTGTGGCCAACCCGAAGGGAAGAGCCACAAACTGAAAATGTTTGTCCAGAAAGGCAAACCTTAGGTATTGATGATGATCCTTGTGAATAGGAATATGAAGGTATGCATCCTTCAAGTCCCCGGTAGTCATATATTGACCCTCCTGGATCAATGGTAAAATTGTTTGGATAGTTTCCATCTTGAATGATGGAACTCTGAGAAACTTGTTTAGACTCTTGAGATCTAAAATGGGTCAGACAGTTTCCTCTTTTTTGGGAACCACAAAGAGATTTGAGTAAAACCCCTGCCCTTGTTCCAGTATTGGAACAGGACGAATTACTCCCATAGTAGAGAGGTCTTTTATACAATTTAAGAACGCCTCTCTTTTTATCTGGTCTACAGACATTCTTGAAAGAAGAAATCTCCCTCTTGGGAGAAATCCCTTGAATTCCAGTTGATACCCGTGGGTCACAATTTCCAGTGCCCAGGGGTCCTGAACATCTCTTGCCCAAGCCTGTGCAAAGAGAGACAATCTGCCCCCTACTAGATCCGGTCCCGGATCGGGGGCCGCCCCTTCATGCTGTCTTGGTAGCAGCAGTGGGCTTTTTGGGTTGCTTACCCTTGTTCTAAGCCTGGTTGGGTCTCCAGACGGACTTGGCCTGAGCAAAATTCCCTTCCTGCTTTGTGGAGGAAGAGGAAGAAGAGGGTACTCCTTTAAAGTTCCAAAAGGAAAGAAAATTATTTTGTTTACCCCTATTCTTAACAGACTTATCCTGAGGTAGAGCATGACCTTTACCTCCAGTAATGTCAGAAATTATTTCCTTCAGCTCAGGCCCGAATAGGGTCTTACCCTTGAAAGGAAAAGCCAAGAGCTTTGACTTAGATGACACATCAGCAGACCACGATTTTAACCATAACGCTCTTCGCGCTAAAATGGCAAATCTTGCATTTCTAGCCGCCAATTTAGCAATTTGAAAGGCGGCATCTGTGACAAAAGAATTAGCTAGCTTGAGAGCCTTAATTCTATCTAAAATATACTCTAAGGGGGTCTCAACTTTAAGAGACTCTTCCAAGGCATCAAAACAGAAAGCCACTGCAGTAGTCACTGGAACAATGCAGGCTGTTCATTGTAAAAGGAAACCCTGATGAATAAATAACTTCTTTAGAAGACCCTCTTATTTTTTATCCATGGGGTCTTTGAAGGCTCAACTGTCCTCAATAGGAATAGTTGTACGTTTAGCCAGGGTAGATATAGCTCCCTCCACCTTAGGGACAGTCTGCCAAGATTCCCGAATGGTGTCTGAAATGGGATCCATTTTCTTAAAATTAGGAGGGGGGGAAAACGGTATACCCGTTCTATCCCACTACTTAATAATCTCTGAAATTTTCTTAGGAACCGGAAAAACATCAGTGTAAGTGGGTACTTCTAGATATTTGTCCATTTTACACAATTTCTCTGGTGGAACCATAATAGGGTCACAGTCATCCAGAGTCGCCAATACCTCCCGAAGTAACAGGCGGAGATGTTCTAGCTTAAATTTAAAGGACATAACGTCCGAATCTGTCTGAGGTAACATACTTCCAGGGTCCGAAAGTTCTCCCTCAGACAAAATTTCCCTGACCCCCAACTCAGATCCCTGTGAGGGCACATCGGAAATAGCCAACAAAGCATCAGAGGACTCAGTATTGACATTAATTCCTGTCCTACTGCATTTACCCTGTAACACTTTTAACTTAGATAATACCTCTGTAAGGGTAGTTGACATAACTGCAGCCATATCCTGCAGAGTAAAAGAATTAGACGCATTTGAGGAACTCGGCGTCGCATGCGTGGGCGTTAATGGTTGTGACACTTGGGGAGAATTAGATGACATATCCTGATTCTCTTCAGACTGAGAATCATCCTTAGGCACACTTTCTTTACATAAAATATGCTTTTTACATTGTAAGGCCCTTTCAGTACAAGAGGTACACATAGTAAGAGGGGGTTCCACAATGGCTTCTAAACACATAGAACAAGGAGTTTCCTCAAGTTCAGACATGTTAAACAGACTAGCAATAGCCACAATAGTCGTAAATAACCTTATTTGATTAAAAAAAAAAAAACGTACTGCGCCTTTAAGAAATAAAAAGCGCAACAATTTTTTCAAATTGCCCTAAAAGCGTTCTTATCGCTAAACAATTGTAAATAACAGTTTAATTGTTTTAAAAATTATTGCACCCTATGAGCAAAAGTGAAATAACCCTTTAAGGAGACATTTTTATTCAAAAAATATACTTAAATAATGAAAATAGACCCTAAAATTAGACTCGACAACGATCCGGAGACTGGAAAATAACTTTAGGCCCCACCGGAGCTGATGCCTGCTGCCTTCCTAGTGAGAGGAAACTGTGCGTCTGAGCCTGCAAAACAGGCCCACCCATCATGGACGTCGCATCTACAAACTGACTAACCGCATGGGAAGCGGTTTGAAATAATGCCATGTGGTCCCCAGTACATAACATAAAACTGCAGCCCTGAATAATAAAAAATACATAAGTTAAGCTGCCTCTCCCAGTGTCAAGCCCCAATATAAATATTGCCAAAGTAAATAACAATATGTATAGAAACCAATAGACCTTTCAGTAACACCCTCAGTTTCATATAGGTCTACTTCTTACCCCTTCCCTTGCAGGGAAACAAATGTCAGCCAATTCTGATATAACAAGTCTCCTCAGAAATAAAAGACTGAACATGCCTCAATGTTGCTTAAAGCATGACACCGTTCTCCACACTGAAGATTTTCTTGCACTACCTTCAGAAACTCTGTGGGAACCAGAATGGATCTTAGTAACTTCTGCTAAGATCATCAACCTCAGGGCAGAAAATTTTCTTCATTCCTTATCCATTTCTCCCTGAGGAAAATAGTACTCGCCGGTACCATTTTAAAATAAAAAACTTCTTGATTGAAGAATCTAAAACTAACACCTCACTTTACCTCTTCCTATTACTAACACAGGCAAAGAGAATGACTGGGGGTGGAGAGGAGGGAGGAGCTATATATACAGCTCTGCTGTGGTGCTCTTTGCCACTTCCTGTTAGCAGGAGGTTAAATCCCACAAGTAAGGATGAAATCCGTGGACTCATCATATCTTGTAGAAGAAATACAGATTACAATGTGTTTCTCAGCTGTGCTAGCTGTTTCATCAGGTATCTGATGAAACAGCTAGCACAGCTGAGAAACGCGATCCGGAGCGGATACCGGGAGTTTGCACACTCTTGATCCCTAGCTTGGAACCAGTGAGCTGGGACACTGAGAGATCCCAGTACGCTCTACTTAGCACAATAGGGTGCTGCCGCTCTTGTGAGTATATCAACAACACAAGATATCTGCATATTTCTCCATAATCATAGTATTACACTAGGAGGTGCCCTCTGTCTTGTGATCTTCTTTCACAGATTTTCTTTTATATATATATATATATATATATATATACACACACGTACACAGTACTGTCCTAAAGTCTTAGGCCACCATTAGATCCGTTGTTTTAGCAATGGTATAATAACCATATATTATTTCTCAGTCTCTTTATTAGAATACAACCCTAAAATACAGGATATTTGTATGCAAAATGAGAAACAAGAGCGCAAACTCCAACTCAAGTGAAATTTTATTACAACAAACAGCAAGCGCTGTAACATATGCACTTACTGGATATCAGTGAAAAAAGCATGTCTCAACACACAGTGTCAGGTGAGCTCCGGCGGAATCTCCCAAAAAGCCTCTCTCAGGTGTCACGTGTCAGAGGTTCAGTCTTTGGTCCCTAGTTATCAAGCCGTCAACCTCAAATACACTGGAATTCCGCAGCGTATTTGTGGCGAGGCTGATTCGCCTTAGTTATCAAGCCCTGCTGCCCGGCAAAAGTAGAATTTAGTGACGTAAGCTTCGATCCGCCGGGCTCAGTCCGACACAGATCAATTCTTACATCACTCCAGATGTTCCGAACACAAGTTCGGCACAATCTGACTACTTTTGCTAGTTATAAAAAAACTAGCAGGTACGCTCGGCACTTTTCCGGCCCAGCGTACCTGGTTTTCAATCTGCCGCCCTGGAGGCGGCGGATCCCATAGGAATCAATGGGAGTCTGACCATAGCGAAAGCTCATGTTCGCTGCTGCCCGACATCCCATTGATTCCTATGGGAAATGTGTACACCTAACACCCTAACATGTACCCCGAGTCTAAATACCCCTAATCTGCCCCCCCTACACTGCCGCAACTAAATACATTTATTACCCCCTAAACCGCCGCTCCCGGACCCCGCTGCAACCTACATTATACATATTAACCCCTAATCTGCCGCCCCCTATACTGCCGCAACTAAATAAAGTTATTCCCCCCTAAACCGCCGCTCCCGGACCCCGCCGCAACTATAATAAATATGTTAACCCCTAAACCGCCGCTCCCGGACCCCGCCGCCACCTACATAATACCTATTAACCCCTATCCCACTACACCGCCGCTACCTATAATAAATGTATTAACCCCTATCCTGCCGATCCCGGACCCCGCCGCAACTAAATTGTTTAACTCCTAAACCGCCGCTCCCGGACCCCGCCGCCAACTATAGTAAACTTATTAACCCCTAATCTGCCCCCCCTACACCATCGCCACCTATAATAAATTTATTAACCCCTATCCTGCCCCCCCTATACCGCCGCAACCTATAATAAATTTATTAACCCCTATAGCTCCCCCCCTACACCGCCGCCACTATAATAAAATGATTAACCCCTAAACCTAAGTCTAACCCTAACACCCACCTAATTTAAATATTAATTAAATACATCTAAATATTATAACTCTTATTAACTAAATTAATCCTATTTAAAACTAAATACTTACCTTTAAAATAAACCCTAATATAGCTACAATATAAATAATAATTATATTGTATCTATCTTAGGATTTATTTTTATTTTACAGGCAAATTTCAATTTATTTTAACTAGGTACAATAGCTATTAAATAGTTAATAACTATTTAAAAGCTACATAGCTAAAATAAAGAGAAATTTACCTGTAAAATAAAAACTAACCTAAGTTACAATTACACCTAACACTACACTATCATTAAATAAATTATTCCTATTTAAAACTAAATACTTACCTGTAAAATAAACCCTAAGATAGCTACAATGTAAAAATAATTACATTGTAGCTATTTTAGGATTTATATTTATTTTACAGGTAACTTTGTATTTCTTTTAGCTAGTTAGAATAGTTATTAAATAGTTATTAACTATTTAATATCTACCTAGCTAAAAGAAATACAAAATTACCTGTAAAATAAATCCTAACCTAAGTTACAATTAAACCTAACACTACACTATCATTAAATAAATTAAATTAATTAACTACAAATACCTACAATTAAATACAATTAAATAAACTAACTAAAGTACAAAAAAATTAAAAAAAAATAAGTTACAAAAAATAAAAAAAAATAAGTTACAAATAGTGATGTCGCGAACCTAAAATTTTCGAATCGCGAACGGCGGACTCGAACTTCCGGTATTGTTCGCGAACGCGCGAACCGCCATTGAATTCAATAGGCAGGCGAACTTTAAAACCTACACGGACTCTTTCTGGCCACAATAGTGATGGAAAAGTTGTTTCAAGGGTACTAACACCTGGACTGTCGCATGCTGGAGGGCGATCCCTGGCAAAACTCCCATGGAAAATTACATAGTTTATGCAGAGTCTGCTTTTAAGCCATAATGGGTCTAAATCAACTAACATTCCCAAAGTGTCTGTCTCAAAACATCCCGGACAGAAGATAGATTGATAGATAGGATAGATAGATATACATAGATTGATAGTTAGATAGAATAGATAGAAGAGAAATAGATAGATTTGTTATATATATAATTACCCTAATAAATTCTAATAATCAAACATGCGTTCTTGGACCCAACTAGCTTGTGTTAATTAGTACTTTTCTTAGCACTTTAATCCCTGTTCCCCCCCCCCTATCGGGGGTGTTCACAGAAATATGATTGCTGACAACAATTGGCTAGGTGGGGGCCTGGCTCACAGCAGGCTGCAAGGCAGGAGGAAAGTGCTATTCAATGGCACCAGCAAACTGAGGATTCAAATCAAAGCAACTATTACCAAAAATTTTAATTTTTAATTATTAGAATACTGTCACAACAAATATGATTTGTGTAAATATTTTTTAAGTAGGCCTGGCACACAGGCTTGGAAGGCTGTAGAAAAGTGCAATTCTAGGGCACGAGCAAACTGAGGATTAAGATCAACACAAAAAAATTTTTTTATTTAAATTAATAACTATACTGTCTGTGACAACAATTATGATTGGTGTAAATAGTTGGCTAGACGGCCTGGCACAAAAGGCTGGCAGTGGCAGGCAGGAGGTAAATGAAATTCAATGGCACTAGGAGACTGAATATTTGCAGTCCAAAAAATTATGATTTTTTTTTTTTTAATTACTGTTACAAGAATTGTGATTGGTGCCACTAATTGGCTACTTGGGTCAGGCAGACAGGCTGGCAGATATGAGTCGTGGATGGTAGGTAGGGCAGCAATTTAACACAGTATGCTGTGTAAGTGACAAAAACACAGGACTGATAGAAAATTAAGTTACATTACACTAGCAAAATATTTTAAAATTTTAGATTTTAATATTAAAATTATGTTAAGAAGTGCAATGCACATATGACTCTATGAGTGGTCGCACTGGCTGGCTGCTACGTAGGGCAGCAATTATAACAACAGTATGCTGTGTAAGTCAGATAGACAGTTAGACACAGGCCTGATAGAAAATACAATTACATTACACTAGCATAATGATTTAAAGAATTTTTCTTGGAAATTTTAAGAAAAAGGTTAAGCACATACATATGAGTCGTGGCTGATAGCCTTGGAAGGGCAGCTATTAAAAACAGTAGGCTCTGTAAGTCGGATACACACACGCCTGATAGAAAATACTATTAGATTACACTAGAAAAATGATTGAAATTATTTTTTTGGGGGGGAAATTAAAAAAAGGTTAAACACATATGAGTCGTGGCTCATAGACTAGGGAGGGCAGCAAGTAAACACAGTAGGTTCTCTATGTCAGCAAAACACACAGGCCGGATAGAAAATTATATTAGATTACACTAGCAAACAAATTTAAACTTTTTTTTTTATATATTAAAATTAAGGTGAAGGAGAATGGATATGAGTGCTGGGTGGCTGCCTGGCACAGACCAATTAACCAAAAGACTGAAAAAAAAAAGAGGTATATTAATGCTGAGTGAGCCTGACAGACACAGGCATGATAGTAAATGTAATTAGATTACACTAGAAAAATATTTTTTTGTGTTTTTTTTTTTTTTTAAATAAAAATAATGTTATAAACGGATATTAACACTGGTGGCTGCTGGCTGGCACAGAGCAATGAACCAGAGTATATGCTGTGTGACACTGGCCTGATAGAAAATGAAAAAAAATTACACTAGAAAAATAATTATATTTTTGGGTTAGTTAAATTTAAACTAATGTTGTTAGGGAGATATCAGTGGTGGCAGTAATCACAGCATATGCTGTGAGCCTTAAACACACAGCTGAAAGCCAGGCAAATGCTAATAAAAAAAAAACGACAAAAAAAAAAAAAAAGGCACGAAATATAGCCCTAAAAAGGGCTTTTTGGGGTGCTGTGCTTGCAGCAGAGATGAGTGGAGTCCTTCTGGACTGTCAATACAGTAGCCTAGCTATGTTTTTCCTATTAATGTCAGGAGCAAAAACACAACACGTCCTCTCATTAAGAAAGCAAGGTCGTTATGAGTCTAAAATGGCGGATTCCGAGTAGCTGGGAGTGTCTGTGAGGGAGTGTCTGATGTTGATTGGCTCTAATGTGTCAGGCGGCTGTGACATAAAGGGTCAAAGTTTCCACAATGATGACACATAGGGGCGGATCGAACATCGCCATGTGTTCGCCCACAAACGCGAACGCGAACAAGCTATGTTCGCTGTGAACCGTTCGCGGGCGAACAGTTCGGGACATCACTAGTTACAAACATTTAAAAAATATTACAACAATTTTAAGCTACTTACACCTAATCTAAGTCCCCTAATAAAATAACAAAGCTCCCCAAAATAAAAAAATGCCCTACCTTATTCTACATTAAAAAGTTAACAGCTCTATTACCTTACCAGCCCTTAAAAGGGCCTTTTGCGGGGCATGCCCCAAAGAAATCAGCTCTTTTGCCTGTAAAAAAAAATTACAACCCCCCCAACATTAAAACCCACCACCCACACACACCCCTACTCTAACCCAAACCCCCCTTAAATAAACCTAACACTACCCCCCTGAAGATCATCCTACCTTTAGCCGTCTTGAGCCAGCCGACCACCGATGGAACAGAAGAGGACATCCGCAGCGGCCGAAGTCATCATCCAAGGGGCGCTGAAGAAGTCTTCCATCCGATTGAAGTCATCATCCAAGGGGCGCTGAAGAGGTCTTCCATCCGATTGAAGTCTTCATCCAGGCGGCGTCTTCAATCTTCATCCATCCGGAGCGGAGCCATCTTCAGACGAGCCGACGCGAAGCCATCTTCTTCCACCGATGACTTCCCAACGAATGACGGTTCCTTTAAGTGATGTCATCCAAGATGGCGTCCCTCGAATTCCGATTGGCTGATAGGATTCTATCAGCCAATCGGAATTAAGGTAGGAAAAATCTGATTGGCTGATTGAATCAGCCAATCAGATTGAGCTCGCATTCTATTGGCTGTTCCGATCAGCCAATCGGAATTCGAGGGACGCCATCTTGGATGACGTCACTTAAAGGAACCATGATTCGTCGGGAAGTCGTCGGTGGAAGAAGATGGCTCCGCATCGGCTCGTCTGAAGATGGCTCTGCTCCGCTCCGGATGGATGAAGATTGAAGACGACGCCTGGATGAAGACTTCAATCGGATGGAAGACCTCTTCATCGCCCCTTGGATGATGACTTCAATCGGATGGAAGACTTCTTCAGCGCCCCTTGGATGATGACTTTGGCCACTGCGGATGTCCTCTTCTGTTCCATCGGTGGTCGGCTGGCTGAAGACGGCTAAAGGTAGGATGATCTTCAGGCGGGTAGTGTTAGGTTTATTTAAGGGGGGTTTGGGTTAGAGTAGGGGTGTGTGGGTGGTGGGTTTTAATGTTGGGGGGGGTTGTAATTTTTTTTTACAGGCAAAAGAGCTGATTTCTTTGGGGCATGCCCCGAAAAAGGCCCTTTTAAGGGCTGGTAAGGTAATAGAGCTGTTAACTTTTTAATGTAGAATAGGGTAGGGCATTTTTTTATTTTGGGGGGCTTTGTTATTTTATTAGGGGGCTTAGATTATGTGTAAGTATCTTAAAATTGTTGTAATATTTTTTAAATGTTTGTAACTTATTTTTTTTTATTTTTTGTAACTTAGTTTTTTTTATTTTTTGTACTTTAGTTAGTTTATTTAATTGTATTTAATTGTAGTTATTTGTAGTTAATTAATTTAATTTATTTAATGATAGTGTAGTGTTAGGTTTAATTGTAACAGGTTAGGATTTATTTTACAGGTAATTTTGTATTTCTTTTAGCTAGGTAGATATTAAATAGTTAATAACTATTTAATAACTATTCTAACTAGCTAAAATAAATACAAAGTTACCTGTAAAATATATATAAATCCTAAAATAGCTACAATGTAATTATTAATTACATTGTAGCTATCTTAGGGTTTATTTTACAGGTAAGTATTTAGTTTTAAATAGGAATAATTTATTTAATGATAGTGTAGTGTTAGGTGTAATTGTAACTTAGGTTAGTTTTTATTTTACAGGTAAATTTCTCTTTATTTTAGCTAGGTAGCTATTAAATAGTTATTAACTATTTAATAGCTATTGTACCTAGTTAAAATAAATTGAAATTTGCCTGTAAAATAAAAATAAATCCTAAGATAGATACAATATAATTATTATTTATATTGTAGCTATATTAGGGTTTATTTTAAAGGTATTTAGTTTTAAATAGGATTAATTTAGTTAATAAGAGTTATAATATTTAGATGTATTTAATTAATATTTAAGTTAGGTGGGTGTTAGGGTTAGACTTAGGTTTAGGGGTTAACATATTTATTATAGTTGAGGCGGTGTAGGGGGGGCAGGATAGTGGTTAATAAATGTATTATAGGTGGCGGCGGTGTAGGGGGGGGCAGGATAGGGGTTAATAAATTTATTATAGGTGGCGACGGTGTAGGGGGGGGCAGATTAGGGGTCAATAAGTTTAATATAGGTGGCGGCGGGGTCCGGGAGCAGCGGTTTAGGGGTTAAACAATTTATTTAGTTGTGGCGGGGTCCGGGATCGGCAGGATAGGGGTTAAAAATTTATTATAGGTGGCGGCGGTATAGGGGGGGGCAGGATAGGGGTTACTAGGTATAATGTAGGTGGCGGTGGGCTCCGGGAGCGGCGGTTTAGGGGTTAATACATTTATTATAGTTGCGGCGGGGTCTAGGAGCGGCGGTTTAGGGGTTAATAACTTTATTTAGTTGCAGGGGGCTCCGGGGGTGCCGGTATAGGGGGTAGAACAGTGTAGTTTAGTGTGAGTGCTTAGTGACAGGGGTATCAATAAAGCTGGGAAAAAGCCGAAGAGCAGCGAGATCGGATGAGTGATAACTATCACAGTCCGCTGCTCATCACCCCGTACTTGGTGCGCGGCTTTTTGACAGCTTAATTGATAACTTTGGCGAGCGTATTCAGGTCCGCGGCGGCGATGTGAGGCGAGCTTAGGCGGGCGTATTGGGGCCGGCGATGGCAGGTAAGTAGACACGTTGATAACTAGGCCTCTTTGTGATCTCTACGGCCACTCTGGAGTCTGGAACGGAGGCAACTTGCACCGCTAGTGATGTTGGGATAAAGGTTCCCTCAACGCGTTTCTCCCGACGACGGTCGGGCTTTCTCAGCAGGATATTTGTATGCAGCATTAAAAAAACAGAAAAAAAAAATCTGAAAAAACAGCTTCTATAGGCTAAAGTGGCAAGGATTTAGTGTGACCTCCCCTTACACTTGAGCAATAGCAGAAACCTAGCTCTCGTAAACCTAAATGGAACCCTAATTATTGTCATTGTGAACACCTGTATATTTCCTACTATTTCATGTCAAAATGACAGCTGTGAAAAAGGTCTATTACACCAGGTTTGTGCAAAACATGCTTGAACATTACATACACATGTGGTATGAGTTTAATTCATTGGAAGCTTACTAATAAGACCAACTTTCAATAACATCATTCCATTTAAAATGCAACTGAATTTGACAGACATAAAATCATACTTTTGCATCAGCAAGACCAATCTCTAAGGGAAATCAGCAAATAAACTAGATACTCAATATATGGTATTCAAGCTGTTATAAAGAAATTTGAAGAATCAAGAGAGGTCAAGGACAAGAAAAGGTCTGGAAGGCCAAGAAAACTTTCAAAATCTGATCAGAGTTTCTTCTTTGAGAGCCTGGAAGAAGTCCAGCAAGGACCTGGCTCAGCATCTGGCAGTTTTATCAGGATGCCAAATTGACCCCTTCTACAGGGTAGAAGCATGGTGAAAAGTATTATGGAGTGACAAATCCAAGTTTGACATTTTTGGGTCCAATCGTCAAAAATATGTGAGAAGAAGAGTTGGAGAGAGATGGAAGAATGAGGGCTTGTAACCTTCAGTGGAACATGGTGGAGGGTCTGTCCTGGTTCGGGGCTGCATTTCTGTCAGTGGTCTTGGCGAAAAAGTACAGACAGGTTTTAATTCATCATGCCATTCCTTCTGGAAAGTGCCTGATTGGGAATGATTTTATTTTTCAGGATGATTACGATCCCAAGCACACTGCTAATGCAGTGAAATCATATTTAGAGATAAAAACATAAATTATGCTTACTTGATAATTTAATTTCCTTCTGTATAAGTCCACGGCATCATTCCTTACTGTTGGGAAATACTGAACCTGGCCACCAGGAGGAGGCAAAGACACCCAAGCCAAAGGCTTAAATACCTCTCCCACTTCCCCCATTCATTCTGCCCAGGGAATAAGGAACAGTAGGAGAAATATCAGGGTATAAATGGTGCCAGAAGAAAAACATAATTTAGAGGGACGCCCATTGGAGAACACGGGCGGGGGCCGTGGACTCTCCTTATACAGAAGGAAATGAAATTATCTGGTAAGCATAATTTATGTTTTCCTTCTTAATATAAGGAGAGTCCACAACATCATTCCTTACTGTTGGGAAAACTATACCCAAGCTCTAGAGGACACTGAATGATAATGGGAGGGACAAAAAGAGAGACAGACCCTAATCTGAGGGCACCACAGCCTGCAAAACATTTCTCCCAAAAGCTGCATAAGCCGAAGCAAAAACATCAGACTTGTAAAATTTAGAAAAAGTATGTAAAGAGGACCAGGTAGCCGTCTTTCAATTCAAATCCATTGAGGCCTCATTCTTAAAGGCCCAAGAGGAAGCCACTGCTCTAGTAGAATGAGCCCTAATCCTCTGAGGAGGTTTATGTCCTGCTGTCTCATAAGCTAAGCGGATAACACTCCTTAACCAAAAAGATTAGGAAGTCGAAGAGACCTTCTGACCCTTCCCCTTCCCAGAATAGACAACAAACAAGGAAGAAGTTTGCCTAAAATCCTTAGTAGCCTGAAGATAGAACTTCAAGGCGCAAACCACGTCCAAATTATGAAGCAAATATTCCTTCGAAGAAGAAGGATTGGGACACAAGGAAGGAAACAAAATCTCTTGATTGTTGTTGCGGTCTGACACGACCTTAGGAAGAAAACCTAACTTAGTACGTAGGACAGCATTATCAGAATGGACCAGATAAGGAGGCTCACATTGCAAGGCAGCAATCTCAGATACTCTGTGCGCAGAAGCAATAGCCAGTAGAAAAAGGACCTCCCAGGACAACAATTTAATGTCAACTTCATGCATAGGCTCAAACTGAGCCCGTTGCAAAACCTTAAGAACAAGATTTAGACTCCAAGGAGGAGCATTAGATCTAAACACAAGTCTGATCCTAGTCAGAGCCTTAACAAAGGACTGTACATCTGGAAGCTCTGCAAGCCTCTTGTGCAGTAAAACAGACAGGGCCAAAATCTGTCCCCGCAGGGAACTGGCAGAAAGGCCCTTCTCCAATCCATCCTGGAGAAACGATAGGATCCTGGCAACCTTAACTCTATGCCAGGAAAATCCACGCTCTTCACACAAGTAGGTTCTCCACACCTTATGATAGATGCTACGAGTAACCGGTTTATGAGCTTGAATGAGAGTATCAATAACTCTCTCAGAAAAACCTCTCTTGGCTAGGACTAAGCGTTAAATCTCCATGCAGTCAGCCTCAGAGAATCTAGATTTTGATGAACAAAAGGACCTTGTTCCAGCAGATCCCTGCGACAAGGTAAATTCCACGGAGGAGATGATGACATTCCCCAAGATCCGTGAATCACATCCTTTGCGGCCATGATGGAGCAATCAGTATCACTGATGCCTGCTCCTGCTTGATGCACAAGGAAGGAGTGGTAACGGCGAGAAGAGGTAAAATAGACTGAACCTCCAAGGCACTGCTAATGCATCTATTAGCTCCGCCTGAGGATCCCTGGACCTTGACCCATATCTGCGTAGCTTGGTATTGAGACGGGACGCCATGAGATCTACCTCTGGCATCCCCCACCTGTTGCATATCTCCGCAAACACTTTGGGATGGAGAGACCATTCCCTGGATAAAAGGATTGTCTGCTGAGAAAATCTGCCTCACCCGGAATGTGGATCGCTGACAGCGAACAGCTGTGGGCCTCCGCCCACTCCAGAATCCGAGATACTCCCTCATCTCTAGGGAGCTTCTCGTTCCCCCCTGATGGTTGATATAAGCCACCGAGGTTATATTGTCTGATTGGAATCTGATAAACTGGGACGAACCCAATATATCCTCATGGATATGAAGTCTATTATAGTACCCAGGAATTCCACCCTGGTGCTGGGTATAAGAAGACTCTTTTCTAGGTTTATCTTCCATCCATGTGATCGAAGAAGAGAGATAAGAGATTCTGAATGGTCCGCCAGACGAAAGGATGGAGCTTGTACCAGAATATAGTCCAAGTAGGGAGCTACTGCTATACCCCGGGTTCTGGCAACGGCTAGAAGAGCCCCTAGAACCTTCGTAAAAATTCTTGGAGCAGTAGCTAGACCAAATGAAAGTGCAATGAACTGGAAGTGCTGATCCAGGAACGCAAACCTTAGGAAATGGAAGTGGTCCTTGTGGATTGGAACGTGAAGGTAAGCATCCTTCAGATCTATAGTGGTCATGAACTGTCCTTCCTGAACTAAGGGAATGATGGACCTTATCTCCATTTTGAATGAGGGGACATTTAGAAAATTGTTTAAGCACTTTAGGTCCAGAATTGGGCGGAAAGTTCCCTCCTTCTTTGGGACCACGAAAAGGTTTGAATAGTATCCCAAACCTCTTTCTGCAATAGGCACCGGGACAATGACTCCTAAGGAGGACAGATCCCACACTCACCCCAGAAAAGCTTCCATCTTTTCTGGTCTGGAAGACAGGATTAAGGGGAGAAATCTGTCCTTGGGTGGATGAGACTTGAAACCTTTCTTGTATCCCTGAGCTATGACCCCCAGAACCCATGGATCCTGCATGTCCCTGAACCAAGCATCTGAAAAGAGTGACAGTCTGCCCCCTACACGATCCAGAGCCAGATCGGGGGCCGCCAATTCATGCCGATTTATTCTCGGCGGGCTTCTTGCTCTGCTTGGACTTATTCCAGGACTGAGCCGGCTTCCAAGTACTCTTGGTTTGCTCGGGCTTAGCGGAGGACTGCTGTCGGGATTTATTAGAAACTTGTTCCTTAGACCTGATCTTTTTATCTTGCGGTAGGAAGGCACCCTTGCCCCCTGTAACCGTAGAGATAATGGAGTCCAGTCCTAGACCAAATAAAATATTTCCCTTAAAGGGGAGAGAAAGAAGTCTGGACTTAGAAGTCATATCCGCAGACCAGGACTTCAGCCACAGCACCCGATGAACTGAAACGCGAGAGGCCTTAGCACTTAGGCGAATAATCTGCATATTTGCATCACAGATAAAAGAATTAGCAATTCTCAAGGCCTTAATTATTTCCTGGATAACGTTGAGAGGACCCTCCACCTTGATTAAATCCGATAAGGAGTCGCACCAGTAGGTAGCTGCTCCAGCAACCATGGCAATAGCCGCTGCCTGTTGAAACAAATATTCCGTATGCTGAAACATTTTTATTTCTCAAAAAATGGCACCTTTATACTCCCAATGGCTGGAGCACTCACCACCTCCTAGACCCAGACAATACAGAGAAATAACGTCTTCTCCGACAGCCAGCTCAGTCAGGAAAGGGGAAATGAAAGTGAAACCACTCCCGGTCACATGGTGCACAAGGCAGGACCGCCCCTGCTATTAGAAAAAGCGTGCCAAGCTACAAGCTGGGCAGCACTCAAAGTGAAAGTAAAAACCTGTGCGTAACAGCCACATAACAAACAGCCTATGAGCCCATAAAATCTAACACATAAAGCAGCATAAAATCAAAGTATCACATTTGATTAATCCCCACTGTTCAATAATCCCCCTCAGGAGATATTAACCCATGATAAAAGGAGCCACACTGTGACCCTGTCTTCTAGCGTTTTCAACATATGAAAAAATTTAAATGATCTTACCAGAATCCGTGCTGTGGAACAGAAACAGAGCCTATCAAGTGTGACAGTCTTGTAGCATTGCTCCTGACATTGACTTGAGTGAGAAAACAAACAGGCAGTGAAACTCGTCAACACTAATTGCTTAGGAGCTGTTAGCAGGCAGTCTGAATGGGTTCGTAGAAAGACTCTCCCTGCATCTCCAGACTCTAACTTTCATCAATGCTCTTACTGAGAGGAATACTGGGATTGCCATTCCAGAACATTGTACTTGTTCCTCTGCATAAATGCCAGAATAGATTTTGAGCAGTGTTTTGGGTCGTTGTCTTGTTTAAATATCCAGCTCCGGCGTAACTTCAACTTTGTGACTGATTCCTTAACATTATTCTCAAGTATCTGCTGATATTGAGTGGAATCCATGCAACCCTCAACTTTAACAAGATTCTCAATACTGGCACTGGCCACACAGCATGATGGAACATCCACCAAATTTTACTGTGGCTAGCAAGTGTTTGTCTTGGAACGCTGTGTTATTTTGCCGCCATTCATAACGCCCCTTGTTATGACCAAATAACTCAATTTTTGTTTCATCAGTCCACAGCACCTTCTTCCAAAATGAATGCAAATGCATACCTCAAGAGACTCTGTTTGTGGCGTGTGTGCAGAAAAGGCTTCTTCCGCATCACTCTCCCATACACTGAATTGTTGAACGATGCACAGTGACACCATCTGCAGTAAGATGATGTTGTAGGTCTTTGGAGGTGGTCTGTGGGCTGTTTTTGACCGTTCTCACCATTCTTTGCCTCTCTGATATTTTACTTCTGGCCTAAACAAGAACTGTGCCTGTGGTCTTCCATTTCCTCACTATGTTCCTCACAGTGGACACTGACAGCTTAAATCTGCGATAGCTTTTTGTAGCCTTCCCCTAAAACATAATGTTGAACAATTTTTGTTTTCAGGTCATTTGAGAGTTGTTT
>NC_069505.1:576217731-576315231 GCF_027579735.1 Bombina bombina
TGTATACATGTCATGGTGTAGTAGTGTGTGTGAGGGGGAGGCTGGCACTGCTGCTGTCTGCACTGTACCTGTGCTGTGTATACATGTCATGGTGTAGTAGTGTGTGTGAGGGGGAGGCTGGCACTGCTGCTGTCTGTACTGTACGTGTGCTATGTATACATGTCATGGTGTAGTAGTGTGTGTGAGGGGGAGGCTGGCACTGCTGCTGTCTGCACTGTACCTGTGCTGAATATAGACGTCATGGTGTAGTATTGTGTGTGTGAGGGGGAGGCTGGCACTGATGCTGTCTGCACTGTACCTGTGCTGTGTATACATGTCATGGTGTAGAAGTGTGTGTGAGGGGGAGGCTGGCACTGATGCTGTCTGCACTTTACCTGTGCTGTGTATACATGTCATGGTGTAGTAGTGTGTGAGAGGGGAGATGGCACTGCTGCTGTCTGCACTGTACTTGTGCTGTGTATACATGTCATGGTGTAGTAGTGTGTGTGAGGGGGAGGCTGGCACTGCTGCTGTCTGCACTGTACCTGTACTGTGTATACATGTCATGGTGTAGTAGTGTGTGCGAGGCTGGCACTGCTGCTGTCTGTACTGTACGTGTGCTATGTATACATGTCATGGTGTAGTAGTGTGTGCGAGGGGGAGGCTGGCACTGCTGCTGTCTGCACTGTACCTGTGCTGAATATAGACGTCATGGTGTAGTATTGTGTGTGTGAGGGGGAGGCTGGCACTGATGCTGTCTGCATTGTACCTGTGCTGTGTATACATGTCATGGTGTAGTAGTGTGTGAGAGGGGAGAGACTGGCACTGCTGCTGTCTGCACTGTACCTGTGCTGTGTATACATGTCATGGTGCAGTAGTGTGCGCGAGGGGGAGGCTGGCACTGCTGCTGTCTGTACTGTACGTGTGCTATGTATACATGTCATGGTGTAGTAGTGTGTGTGAGGGGGAGGCTAGCACTGCTGCTGTCTGCACTGTACCTGTGCTGTGTATACAGGTCATGGTGTAGTAGTGTGTGTGAGGGGGAGGCTGGCACTGCTGCTGTCTGTACTGTACGTGTGCTATGTATACATGTCATGGTGTAGTAGTGTGTGTGAGGGGGAGGCTAGCACTGCTGCTGTCTGCACTGTACCTGTGCTGTGTATACATGTCATGGTGTAGTAGTGTGTGTGAGGGGGAGCCTGGCACTGCTGCTGTCTGTACTGTACATGTGCTATGTATACATGTCATGGTGTAGTAGTGTGTGTGAGGGGGAGGCTGGCACTGCTGCTGTCTGCACTGTACCTGTGCTGTGTATACAGGTCATGGTGTAATAGTGTGTGTGAGAGGGAGGCTGGCACTGCTGCTGTCTGTACTGTACGTGTGCTATGTATACATGTCATGGTGTAGTAGTGTGTGTGAGGGGGAGGCTGGCACTGCTGCTGTCTGCACTGTACCTGTGCTGTGTATACATGTCATGGTGCAGTAGTGTGCGCGAGGGGGAGTCTGGCACTGCTGCTGTCTGTACTGTACGTGTGCTATGTATACATGTCATGGTGTAGTAGTGTGTGTGAGGGGGAGGCTAGCACTGCTGCTGTCTGCACTGTACCTGTGCTGTGTATACATGTCATGGTGTAGTAGTGTGTGTGAGGGGGAGGCTGGCACTGCTGCTGTCTGTACTGTACGTGTACTATGTATACATGTCATGGTGTAGTAGTGTGTGTGAGGGGGAGGCTGGCACTGCTGCTGTCTGCACTGTACCTGTGCTGTGTATACAGGTCATGGTGTAATAGTGTGTGTGAGAGGGAGGCTGGCACTGCTGCTGTCTGTACTGTACGTGTGCTATGTATACATGTCATGGTGTAGTAGTGTGTGTGAGGGGGAGGCTGGCACTGCTGCTGTCTGCACTGTACCTGTGCTGTGTATACATGTCATGGTGTAGTAGTGTGTGTGAGGGGGAGGCTGGCACTGCTGCTGTCTGCACTGTACCTGTGCTGTGTATACATGTCATGGTGTAGTAGTGTGTGTGAGGGGGAGGCTGGCACTGCTGCTGTCTGTACTGTACGTGTGCTATGTATACATGTCATGGTGTAGTAGTGTGTGTGAGGGGGAGGCTGGCACTGCTGCTGTCTGCACTGTACCTGTGCTGAATATAGACGTCATGGTGTAGTATTGTGTGTGTGAGGGGGAGGCTGGCACTGATGCTGTCTGCACTGTACCTGTGCTGTGTATACATGTCATGGTGTAGAAGTGTGTGTGAGGGGGAGGCTGGCACTGATGCTGTCTGCACTTTACCTGTGCTGTGTATACATGTCATGGTGTAGTAGTGTGTGAGAGGGGAGATGGCACTGCTGCTGTCTGCACTGTACTTGTGCTGTGTATACATGTCATGGTGTAGTAGTGTGTGTGAGGGGGAGGCTGGCACTGCTGCTGTCTGCACTGTACCTGTACTGTGTATACATGTCATGGTGTAGTAGTGTGTGGGAGGGGGAGGCTGGCACTGCTGCTGTCTGCACTGTACCTGTGCTGTGTATACATGTCATGGTGCAGTAGTGTGTGTGAGGGGGAGCCTGGCACTGATGCTGTCTGCACTGTATATACATGTCATGGTGTAGAAGTGTGTGTGAGGGGGGAGGCTGGCACTGCTGCTGTCTGCACTGTACCTGTGCTGTGTATACATGTCATGGTGTAGTAGTGTGTGTGAGGGGGAGGCTGGCACTGCTGCTGTCTGCACTGTACCTGTACTGTGTATACATGTCATGGTGTAGTAGTGTGTGCGAGGCTGGCATTGCTGCTGTCTGTACTGTACCTGTGCTGTGTATACATGTCATGGTGTAGTAGTGTGTGTGAGAGGGAGGCTGGCACTGCTGCTGTCTTTGCTGTACCTGTACTGTGTATACATGTCATGGTGTAGTAGTGTGTGTGAGGGGGAGGCTGGCACAGCTGCTGTCTGCACTGTACCTGTGCTGTGTATACATGTCATGGTGTAGTAGTGTGTGTCAGGCTGGCACTGCTGCTGTCTGCACTGTACCTGTGCTGTGTATACATGTTATGGTGTAGTAGTGTGTGTGAGGGGGAGGCTGGCACTGCTGCTGTCTGCACTGTACCTGTGCTATGTATACATGTCATGATGTAGTAGTGTGTGTGAGGCTGGCACTGCTGCTGTCTGCACTGTACCTGTGCTATGTATACATGTTATGGTGTAGTAGTGTGTGTGAGGGGAAGGCTGGCACTGCTGCTGTCTGCACTGTACCTGTACTGTGTATACATGTCATGGTGTAGTAGTGTGTGCAAGGCTGGCACTGCTGCTGTCTGCACTATAACCATGTATACATGAAATGGTGTAGTAGTGTGTGTGAGGGGGAGGCTGGCACTGCTGCTGTCTGCACTGTACCTGTGCTGTGTATACATGTTATGGTGTAGTAGTGTGTGTGAGGGGGAGGCTGGCACTGCTGCTGTCTGCACTGTACCTGTGCTGTGTATACATGTCATGGTGCAGTAGTGAGGGGGAGGCTGGCACTGCTGCTGTCTGCACTGTACATGTGCTATGTATACATGTCATGGTGTAGTAGTGTGTATGTGAGGGGGAGGCTGGCAGTGCTGCTGTCTGCACTGTACCTGTGCTGTGTATACATGCCATGGTGCAGTAGTGTGTGCGAGGCTGGCACTGCTGCTGTCTGTACCGTACCTATGTCATGGTGTAGTAGTGTGTGTGAGGGGGGAGGCTGGCACTGCTGCTGTCTGCACTGTACCTGTGCTGTGTATACATGACATGGTGTAGTAGTGTGTGTGAGGCTGGCACTGCTGCTGTCTGCACTGTACCTGTGCTATGTATACATGTCATGGTGTAGTAGTGTGTGAGGGGGAGGCTGGCACTGCTGCTGTCTGCACTGTATCTGTGCTGTATATACATGCCATGGTGCAGTAGTGTGTGCGAGGCTGGCACTGCTGCTGTCTGTACCGTACCTATGTCATGGTGTAGTAGTGTGTGTGAGGGGGGAGGCTGGCACTGCTGCTGTCTGCACTGTACCTGTGCTGTGTATACATGTCATGGTGCAGTAGTGTGTGTGAGGGGGAGGCTGGCACTGCTGCTGTCTGTACTGTACCTGTGCTGTGTATACATGTCATGGTGTAGTAGTGTGTGAGAGGGTGAGGCTGGCACTGCTGCTGTCTGTACCATACCTATGTCATGGTGTAGTAGTGTGTGTGAGGGGGAGGCTGGCACTGCTGCTGTCTGCACTGTACCTGTGCTGTGTATACATGACATGGTGCAGTAGTGTGTGTGAGGGGGAGGCTGGCACTGCTGCTGTCTGCAATGTACCTGTGCTGTATATACATGTCATGGTGTAGAAGTGTGTGTGAGGGGGGAGGCTGGCACTGCTGCTGTCTGCACTGTACCTGTGCTGTGTATACATGTCATGGTGTAGTAGTGTGTGAGAGGGTGAGGCTGGCACTGCTGCTGTCTGTACCATACCTATGTCATGGTGTAGTAGTGTGTGTGAGGGGGAGGCTGGCACTGCTGCTGTCTGCACTGTACCTGTGCTGTGTATACATGTCATGATGTAGTAGTGTGTGAGAGGGTGAGGCAGGCACTGCTGCTATCTGTTCTGTACCTGTGCTGTGTATACATGTCATGGTGTAGTAGTGTGTGAGGGGGGAGGCTGGCACTGCTGCTGTGTGCACTGTACCTGTGTATAAATGTCATGGTGTAGTATTGTGTGTGAGGGGGGAGATAGCACTGCTACTGTCTGTACTGTACCTGTGCTGTGTATACATGTCATGGTGCAGTAGTGTGTGTGAGGGGGAGGCTGGCACTGCTGCTGTCTGCACTGTACCTGTGCCGTGTATAAATGTCATGGTGTAGTATTGTGTGTGAGGGGGGAGATAGCACTGCTACTGTCTGTACTGTACCTGTGCTGTGTATACATGTCATGGTGCAGTAGTGTGTGTGAGGGGGAGGCTGGCACTGCTGCTGTCTGTACTGTACCTGTGCTATGTATACATGTCATGGTGTAGTAGTGTGTGTGAGGGGGAGGCTGGCACTGCTGCTGTCTGCACTGTACCTGTGCTGTGTATACATGTCATGGTGCAGTAGTGTGTGTGAGGGGGAGGCTGGCACTGCTGCTGTCTGCACTGTACCTGTGCTGTTTATACATGTCATGGTGTAGTAGTGTGTGAGGGGGAGGCTGGCACTGCTGCTGTCTGCACTGTACCTGTGCTGTGTATACATGTCATGGTGTAGTAGTGTGTGTGAGGGGGAGGCTGGCACTGCTGCTGTCTACACTGTACCTGTGCTGTGTATACATGTCATGGTGTAGTAGTGTGGGTACAATATCTCTGTGTGTATATTTAAATTAAAAAAAAAACATAACCTGTTTGATTACATTTTATTGTACAATATTAAAAACATAACATTAACACTGATGCTACAAAATATTGGTCTTGCAAGAGAATGTTTTTTGTTTGAAATTTAAATAAAAATCGGGCATATTCTTGTCTTACAAAAAGGTTAGCAAAGGTAAAATGAATGATATGATTAGAAAGATATATATACATATTTATACATAAAAACTCATTAAAAACGATTGCATTTCACTCCAGAAGAGATTATACCAATACATTTAGTAACAGTGAGGCCTTTACTATTATAACAACATTATTTCTGGAGTATAAAACATTATGTTAATAATTGCGTAAATAATGGAAATACCACCAGCCAGCCGCCATCTTGTATATGCTGCATTCATATGTCAATTTGCACCAATTGCATTGCCATAGAAGGGTAAAACATTTTATACACTATATATTTAAAGGGGATAGCATCAAGCAAAAGTGAAACGCGTTAGACTAATTTCTAACTGTGATTAACCCATACAAGGAAGTTAACTTCCAGCTAAAGACCTCCTTGAATGCGATTGCACTTTCTGAACAGAACACAAGCTGTGAGCCAATGAGGATGCAGCATACACAGGTACCTGCCAATCATTGGCCAGGTCTTGCTTAGGAGTTTAACATTTTTTGCGAGGTTAATCACATGGTTAGCAAGATAAACTTATAAAAAGAACATGCTGTGATTGATACAAACTTTAAATATTTGCGTCAAAATGCTCTTTTTAATAATATATATTTCATCTTATGAATTTGGGATTTAAAGGGATTCAGACTTAAAAAATAAAAATATATTTAGTAGATATTATTACCAGTGGTTCCTGGTTAATATAAAAAGAGAGAAGTTATCCCCAGACTCAGTCAACCCCAATTATATACAACAAAAAAACCTCTTCTGTGAGTCCTTGTTTTAGACCCTAGTAATGTCTAAAACTTGCAGTATATACGTCCTTATGTCATGGGATTATAGGTATTTGATGATGTAATACGTATGAGGCTTGTGCCCAGAAACAGAAGGGCGTCACCCCAACCCATCGTTAATCCCCCGTATGCGCCTGGCCAGCTGGATGTCCTGAACGTAGAGGGTGACTCTCTTGGCGTGAATGCTACACAGATATGCGTCTTCGAAGAGGCGGACAAGGAAAGCTTCTGCCGCCTGGGAGAAAGAAGAAAAAAAAAAGAAAAAAAAGGGACATGAAACCCAAAATTTGTCATTTACAATTCAGATAATGCATGTTATGTCAAACAACTATCAATTTTGATTTGATCTCTTGGTATCCTTTGTTGTAAAGCAGGGAGGTAAGCTCAGGAGCCTGCACGTGTCTGGAGCACTCCAAACATACACACTACCTACCTAGATAGCTCTTCAACAAAGAGTACCATGAGAACGAAGCACATTTGATAATAGAAGTGAATTGGAATCATTCATACAATTGTGTTCTCTGTCTGAATCAAAAAAGAAACATTTGGGGTTTTGTGTCCCTTTAAGCTGTTAAACCCCTTAACGACCGAGGACGTGCAGGGTACGTCCTCAAAAAAAAAAGGCAGTTAACGCCTGAGGACGTACCCTGCACGTCCTCGGTGTGGAAAGCAGCTGGAAGCGATCCTGTTTGCTTCCAGCTGCTTTCCGGTTATTGCAGTGATGCCTCGATATGGAGGCATCCTGCAATAACCTTTTGAAGCCATCCGATGCAGAGAGCCACTCTGTGGCCCTCTCTGCACCGGAGATCGGTGGCTTCCTTCGTTGGTGGGTGGGAGCAGTACCGGGAGGCGGCCATCGATGGCCCTGGAGATGTGGAGGGGGGCGGGATCGTGGGCGGGGATGCCCGGGGGCGCGCACGGACGTGCGCGCGTGCACGGGGAGGGAGCGGGTGGGAACCGCTACACTATAGAAAAAGGTGTAAAATAAAGAAGGTTTAAAAGGGCAATCAGTTAAAAAAAAAAAAACGATCAATGAGGTGGTGGGGGGTTTGGGGAAGCTACACTACAGAAAAAAAAAAAACTAAGAAAAAAAAGCCCTTTTTTGTGCAAGCTGGGTACTGGCAGACAGCTGCCAGTACCCAAGATGGCCCCCAATAAGGCAGATGGGGAAGGTTACAGAGCTGTTTTGGGGGCGGGGGAGATCAGGGAGGTTGGAGGCTAAGGGGGGTCCTACACAGCAGAAGAATTTTTTTTTTTTTAAAAACCTAAACCCCCCAAAAAGCTTTTATTTTAGTACTGGCAGAAAGTCTGCCAGTACTAAAGATGGCGGGGACAATTGTGGGGTGGGGGAGGGAAGGGAGCTGTTTGGGAGGGATCAGGGGGTCTGATGTGTCAGGTGGGAGGCTGATCTCTACACTAAAGCTAAAATTAACCCTGCAAGCTCCCTACAAACTTCCTAATTAACCCCTTCACTGCTAGCCATAATACACGTGTGATGCGCAGCAGCATTTTGCGGCCTTCTAATTACCAGAAAGCAACGCCAAAGTCATATATATCTGCTATTTCTGAACAAAGGGGATCCCAGAGAAGCATTTACAACCATTTGTGCCATAATTGCACAAGCTGTTTGTAAATAATTTCAGTGAGAAACCTAAAATTGTGAAAAATTTAACGTTTTTTTTTTTATTTGATCGCATTTGGCGGTGAAATGGTGGCATGAAATATACCAAAATTGGCCTAGATCAATACTTTGGGTTGTCTACTACACTACACTAAAGCTAAAATTAACCATACAAGCTCCCTACAAGCTCCCTAATTAACCCCTGCACTGCTGGGCATAATACACGTGTGGTGCGCAGCGGCATTTAGCGGCCTTCTAATTACCAAAAAGCAATGCCAAAGCCATATATGTCTGCTATTTCTGAACAAAGGGGATCCCAGAGAAGCATTTACAACCATTTGTGCCATAATTGCACAAGCTGTTTGTAAATAATTTCAGTGAGAAACCGAAAGTTTGTGAAAAAATTTGTGAAAAAGTGAACGATTTTTTGTATTTGATCGCATTTGGCGGTGAAATGGTGGCATGAAATATACCAAAATTGGCCTAGATCAATACTTTGGGTTGTCTTCTAAAAAAAAATATATACATGTCAATGGATATTCAGGGATTCCTGAAAGATATCAGTGTCACAATGTAACTAGCGCTAATTTTGAAAAAAAGTAGTTTGGAAATAGCAAAATGCTACTTGTATTTATGGCCCTATAGCTTTCAAAAAAAGCAAAGAACATGTAAACATTGGGTATTTCTAAACTCAGGACAAAATTTAGAAACTATTTAGCATGGTTTTTTTTTGGTGGTTGTAGATGTGTAACAGATTTTGGGGGTCAAAGTTAAAAAAAGTGTGTTTTTTTCCATTTTTTCATCATATTTTATAAATTTTTTTATAGTAAATTATAAGATATGATGAAAATAATGGTATTTTTAGAAAGTTAATTTAATGGCGAGAAAAACGGTATATAATATGTGTGGGTACAGTAAATGAGTAAGAGGGAAATTACAGCTAAACACAAACACCGCAAAAATGTAAAAATAGCCTTGGTCCCAAACGGACAGAAAATGGAAAAGTGCTGTGGTCATTAAGGGGTTAAAGGGACATTAATGTTGATTTTATATAAGTATAGTTTATATCAGCAATTAACCCCCCAAGGACTGGGAATTTCGGAGAAAAAGTTGCTCAGAAGACCGGAGAATTTTTAGCATTTTTGCCATCACTCCATTAAAAGGGACAGTCTACACCAGAATTATTATTGTTTTAAAAGATAGATAATCCCTTTATTAGCCATTCCCTAGTTTTGCATAACCAAGATTGTCATATTAATATAATATTTACCCCTGTGATTACCTTGTATCTAAGTCTCTGTGAACTGCCCTCTTATTTCAGTTCTTTCCAGTCAAACAATATCCTGTTTATGGATATATATATATATATTTTTTTTTATTAAAAATCAATCTCTCATTTCTGTAGTGTAGGGAACCCTCCTCACATACCCACCAACCTGATGCCACTGAGCAGCATGTTCCCAACACAGCTGCCATATAGTTATCTAGGACACGCTCCTAAGGCCACCTCCATATGATGATATGAAAATATGTTTTCCACCCTGGTGTCTAGTAGCGGAGGAATGACAACATGTGACCAGCCGCCCATCCTGAAGAACAGCACTGCGCATTGACACACGGCGCTCCAATCTGGTTGCCTCCCAGGGCGCTTCCCCACCGGTAACTCTGATAACTAGAATTACAGGGTGGGGGATAAATGCTGAGAGGCAACAGATGGGAACTCAATACTGCACGCGAGTCTGCGGTGTTGCCCTCCAGGTTCCTTATTCCCACTAGACACAAGGGTTGACCCAAGGACCCTCCAGGGAAGGGTAAGTACCTTAGAGAACCATTATAGGTGCTGCAGGGAGGGGAGTGAATTCTGCACACACAAAAAAAAAATATATTTATTAAAATAAAAAAGGGTATGGGTTCTGTCTTCCCTAACATTTTGCAGCCGGAGACTGTACCACGAGACAGTTTATTAATCGCTAACCTACAAATGTGTTTGAAATGTTATAGTATTGTAGCGGAATGCGGTTAGATTGTCTTTTAAAGGCAATGTAGAAGGCAAACAGCTAGTTGGGAGGATGAAAAAGGAAGGAGGGTCCCTGAATCACTGTGTAAAGCTGAGAACATGTTAGTCAGGAGGGATAACTTACCTCCTGTAGAGCCATGAGAGCCATTGACTGCCAGCTATAACTCAGGCCGTGAGTATACACCATACAGACCTCCCGAACCTGCCAACATATAGTGATGAGCACAGAAAGGAGCCCGGCAGAAAAAGGAGAAATGGTGAGAGAGACAAAAGGAAAAAACAAGTGCATAATAGAAAAAGAGGGAGAGTTAAAAAAAGAAAAAAAAGAAAAAAAGAAAGGAGAGCGCGAGAGAGACCGAGAGTGCAAGAGAGCGCGCGCACGCGCAAGAGCCAGAGAGAGCAGACAACAACCAGATGAGTGACTGCTTGTTAGATGTGCCTCCCCATCACCCGTTTAAAGCCCTCCTCACCCCTTTCTTACCAGCCTAGAAAAAGGGGCTTTACGAAGAAGCAGCTCAGTGGACTTCTGATACTTGCGGATTTCCATGAGAGCGCGTGTGCCCGGCCGGTATCGGTGCCGACGAGTAGTGCTCGCTCTCCGGCTAGTTTCTCCCCCAGCCCTTGCTTCTTCTCGTCGTTGACTCCTGGGACCTAAGAAGCATTAGAAGCTTTTAGAAAAAAGTCTACATAGGAAAATATTAAAATAAACAAATAAATTATGCAAACTAACAGGAATTAAAACAATTTAAAAAGCAAACTCACAAATTAAGTCAGCTATAAAATTAAAGTGACTCTGTTCTTAAAACAAAAAGAAACATATGAAAGAGCAGCATCGCTTACTTAATACAGTGAAGTTAAATGGACATATTGTGATTAAAATAAGCTAAAATTAAACGTTTATGATTCACATAGAGTATTAATCAGACACACCCATATAATCCCACGGCACTCCCCAATCGCAGCCTCCTCGTCTCAGATGAACACACTGCCCCCTCCCCCATACGCAGCCTCCTGGTCAGAGGCCAACACACTGCCCCCTCCCCCATACGCAGCCTCCTGGTCAGAGGCCAACACACTGCCCCCTCCCCCATACGCAGCCTCCTGGTCAGAGGCCAACACACTGCCCCCTCCCCCATACGCAGCCTCCTGGTCAGAGGCCAACACACTGCCCCCTCCCCCATACGCAGCCTCCTGGTCAGAGGCCAACACACTGCCCCCTCCCCCATACGCAGCCTCCTGGTCAGAGGCCAACACACTGCCCCCTCCCCCATACGCAGCCTCCTGGTCAGAGGCCAACACACTGCCCCCTCCCCCATAAGCAGCCTGCTGGTCAGAGGCCAACACACTGCCCCCTCCCCCATACGCAGCCTCCTGGTCACAGGTCAACACACTGTCCCCCCCCATACCCAGCCTCCAGGTCAACACACTGCCCCCCCACATACCCAGCCTCCTGGTCACAGGTCAACACACTGCCGCCTCCCCAAACACAGCCTATTTTAATTGCGCAAATTATCATTAAAAACTAAAATTTATGCTTACCTGATAAAATTATTTATTTCCGGATATTGTGAGTCCACGGAGTCCTCAATTACTGTTGGGAATATCACTCCTGGCCAGCAGGAGGAGGCAAAGAGCACCACAGCAAAGCTGTTAAGTATCACTTCCCTACCCACAACCCCCAGTAATTCGACCAAAGGTAAATGGAGAAAAAGAAGCAACACAAGGTGTAGAGATGTCTGAGATTTTGGTTAAAAAAAAAAAAAAAGGGCGGGGCTGTGGACTCACCAGGAAGAGGAAACAACCCTCGTTGAATGAGCTGCAATTCTCTCAGGAGGTTGCTGTCCAGCTGTTTCGTAAGCCAAACGAATTATACTCTTCAGCCAAAGGGAAGTAGCTTTCTGACCCTTGCGTTTCCCAGAGAAACAAACAAACAATGCAGAAGACTGACAAAAATCCTTAGTCGCCTGCAAGTAGAATTTCAGAGCACGTACAACATCCAGGTTATGTAACAAACGTCCCCCATGACAGGAAGGATTAGGACATAAAGAAGGAACAACGATTTCCTGATTAATATTCTTGTTCGAAACAACTTTAGGAAGAAAACCAAACTTAGCACGAAGAACCACCTTATCAGAATGAAATATAAGATAAGGGGAATCACACTGCAACGCCGAGAGCTCAGAGACTCTCCGAACAGAAGAAATAGCAACAAGAAACGGAACCTTCCAAAGATAACCTCTTAATATCTAAGGAATGCATAGGCTCAAATGGAGCCTGCTGTAAAACTTTAAGAACAAGGTTAAGACTCCATGGAGGAGTAACAGGTTTAAACACAGTCCTGATTCTGACCAAGGCCTGACAAAAAGATTGCACGTCTGGCACGTCCGCCAGACACTTATGCAACAAAATAGACAACAAAGAGATCTGACCCTTCAGAGTACTTGCTGACAAACCCTTCTCCAGACCTTCCTGGAGAAAGGACAAAATCCTAGGAATCCTGACTCTGCTCCAAGAGAAACCTCTGGATTTACACCAATACAGATATTTACGCCATATCTTATGGTAAATCTTTCTTGTCACAGGCTTGCGAGCCTGGCTCAAAGTCTCAATGACCCACGCTTAGATAAAATTAAGCATTCAATCTCCAAGCAGTCAGCTTCAGAGAAACGATATTTGGATGAAAGAAGGGACCCTGAAGTAGAAGGTCCTTCCTCAGAGGTAGTCTCCAAGGTGGAGAAGATGACATTTCCCCTAGGTCTGCATACCAGATCCTGCGAGGCCACGCCGGTGCTATGAGAATCACCGACACCCTCTCCTGCTTGATCCGAGCAATGACTTGTGGAAGGAGAGCGAATAGAGGAAACAGGTAGGCTAAACAGAAATTCCAAGAGACCACCAGAGCATCTATGAACGCCCTGTGGATCCCATGACCTCGAACCGTACCTCGGGAGCTTGGCATTCTGCCGAGATGCCATGGGATCCAGCTCCGGCCGCCCCCATTTGAGGGTCAAGCTGGAAAACACATCCGGATGGAGTTCCCACTCCCCGGGATGAAAAGTCTGTCTGCTCAGAAAATCCTCTTCCTATTTGTCCACTCCTGGAATGTGGATCGCAAATAGACAGCAGTTGTGGGCCTCCGCCCACTGAATAATTCGAGCCACCTCTGTCATGGCCAAGGAACTCAGAGTTTCTCCCTGGTGGTTGATGTAAGCCACCGATGTTATGTTGTCCGACTGGAACCTGATAAACTGAGCTAACTAATGCCAGGCCATCAGAGCATTGAAGATCACTCTCAGCTCTAGGATGTTTATGAGGAGGAGATCTGACTCCTCCCGAGTCCATAGACCCTGAGCCTTTAATGAGTCCCAGACTGCTCCCCAGCTCAGCAGGCTGGCATCCGTGGTCACAATCACACAGGAAGGTCTGCGGAAGCAATTTCCCTTGGAGAGGTGTTCCTCAGACAACCACCATGGAAGAGAGTTTCTTGTCGCTTGATCCAGATCTATTCGTTAACAGATCCGCATAGTCCCCGTTCCATTGTCACAGCATAGCTCTGAGATGGAAACGAGCGAACAGGATGATGCCCATGGAAGCTACTATCAGACCAATTACCTCCATACATTGAGCCACTGACGGCCGAGGAGAGGACTGAAGGGCAAGGCAAGAGTCAAAAATCTTGGATTTTCTGACCTCTGTCAGAAATATCTTCATCGATATGGAATCTATTATGGTCCCTAAGAACACTACCCTTCTAGCTGGAACCAGGGAACTTTTTTCAAGATTCACCTTCCATCCGTGGAAGCGAAGAAAAGACAAGATCTCCATATGAGAGTTTGCTTGTTGAAAAGACGGCGCCTGAACCAGAATGTCCTCCAGACAGGGTGCCACTGTAATGCCCCGAGACCGGATCACTGCCAATAGAGCCCCCAGAACCTTTGAAAAAATTCTAGGAGCTGTGGCAAGGCCAAATGGAAGAGCTACAAACTGAAAGCGATTGTCCAAAAATGCGAATCTCAGAAATTTGTGATGATCCCTGTGAATGGGAACATGAAGGTACGCATCCTTTAGGTATATGGTCGTCATGAACTGACCCTCCTGGACCAAGGGAAGAAAGGAACGTATAGTTTCTATCTTGAAGGACGGTACTCTGAGGAACTTGTTTAGACATTTCAGGTCTAGAAAAGGTCTGAAAGTTCCCTCTTTTTTGGGAACCACGAACAGATTGGAATAGAACCCAGACCATGTTCCTAAATTGGAACTGGAACTATCACTCCCAGGTTGGAAAGATCCTGAACATATTTTAAGAATGCCTCTCTTTTTATCTGGTCTACAGATAATCTTGAGGAGGAACCTGCCCCTGGGAGGAAAGGTCTTGAATTCTAACTTGTAACCCCCGGATACAATGTCCACTGCTCAGGGATCCAGGACATCCTGTATCCAAGCTTGAGCGAATTAAGTCTGCTCCCTACTGGATCCAATCCCGGATTGGTGGCAAACCCTTCATGCTGACTTGGAATCAGCTGCGGCTTTCTTTGATTGCTTCCCCTTGTTCTAAGACTGATTGGGCTTCCAAAGAAAGCTTGGACTGTTCCTGATTGGAAGAGGGAGGGGAATGCTTACCTCTAAAGTTACAAAAGGAACAAAAATTACTCTGACATCCTTTGTCTATTCCTCTTATCTAGTGGCAGAAAAGATCCCTTTCCACCTGTGATATCTGAAATGATTTTCGCCAAGCCAGGTCAAAACAAGGTCTTACCCTTGTAAGGGATCGCCAAAAACTTGGACTTAGATGAAACATTCGCAGACCAGGATTTCAACCATAAGGCTCTGCGAGCTAGAATAGCAAAACCAGATATTTTTGCTCCCAACTTGATGACTTGTAAGGAAGCATCAGTGTTAAAGGAATTGGCTAACTTAAGAGCCTTAATCCTGTCCTGGATCTCCTCCAGGGGAGTTTCTGCCTGAATAGAATCAGACAACGCATCAAACCAGTGGGCTGCTGCACTGGTCACAGTGGCAATGCATACTGCAGGTTGCCATTAAAGGGCTTGATGGACATACATCTTCTTTAGCAAGGCCTTCAGCTTTTTATCCATTGGATCCTTGAAAGAGCAACTATACTCTATTGGAATAGTGGTTCTCTTAGCCAAGGTGGAGATTGCTCCTTCCACGATTCCTTAATGTAATCAGCCACTGGAAACATTTTCTTGAAAATTGGAGATGGAGAAAAAGGAATTCCAGACCTCTCCCACTCCCGTGCAATAATTTCTGTAGCAAGGTCCGGAACAGGAAATACCTCCACTGTGGAGGGAACATTAAAGGGACAGTCAAGTCAAAAAAAACTTTCATGATTTAAATAGGGAATGTAATTTTAAACAACTTTCCAATTTATTTTTATCACCAATTTTGCTTTGTTCTCTTTGTCTTCTTAGTTGAAAGCCAATTCTAGGAGGTACATATGCTAATTTCTTAGACATTGAAGACTGCCTCTGATCTGAATGCATTTTGACCACTAGAGGGCATTAGTTCCTGTGTTTTATATAGATAACAGAGCTTATGCACGTGAAGTTACCCTGGAGCCAGCACCGATTGGCTAAAATGCATGTCTGTCAAAAGAACTGAAATAAGGGGGCAGTTTGCAGAGGCTTAGATACAAGGTACTCACAGAAGTAAAAAGTGTATTTCTATAACAGTGTTGGTTATGCAAAACTGGGAAATGGATAATAAAGGGAGTATCTTTCTTTTTAAACAACAAAAATGTGTTGTTGACTATCCCTTTAAAGTATTTATTTAGCTTACTAGATTTCTTATGGTTGACTACGATAGTCGTATCAGAGTCGTCCAAGGAAGACAAATCCTCCTTTAACAACATACAGAGGTGTTCCAGCTTAAATTTGAAGGATACAACTTCAGCATCAGCAGAAGGAATTATACTGTCTGAGATTTCACCCTCAGAGGCTACCGACGTGTCGTCGTCCTCAGACTTCTGAGAAAGAGCAACCTGGTTAGCCACAACTGGATCAGAAACCTTACCAACTGAATCTTTAAATTTCCTCTTGCGTCTTCCCTGAAGCATGGGAAAGGCAGATAATGCCTCAGATACCGCAGAGGATACCTGGGCAGCAATGTCTTGCAAAGAAACTCCTACAGAAGCATGAGAGGAACCGCAGGGCACTGCATGAGGTGACGATAAGGATTGGGACGTTTGAGGAGAAAGCTGCGGCATATCTGATACAGGAGAACTCTGAACAGCATCAGCCTTAGAGAATGATGGCTCAGATTAAAAAAGTCTGTCCTTGTAAAATAAAAAATTCTTTCAATACATGAGGAACAGAAAGGAAGAGGGGGCTCTACTTGGGAGTTAAAACAGAGCTTGTATGCAAAATTAAGCAAAGCCTCTTGGTCCATCTTGCAACAACAACACGAGATTAAAAGAAAAAAAAAAGTATTTTTTAATTTGCAAACAATATCGATTACTGTCCCTTTAAGGCACAAAATCTCTCAATTATACGGAGATTCAGGACTAACGAAAACCCCGACACTCTACACCTCAACTATTCAGCTGAGGTGCCTACCTGCCCATGCTGACTGAAAATGCACTGTCAGCAAAAGAAAACGCAGCCGGTCCAGCTCACTCCAGAACTTCTTCTAATCTTTCTGATCTAGATGCGAAGCCGGAGACTCCTTCCGGCTGTCAGAATAAATTGCGTCTTTCCTCTTCTGAAAAGTGTGCGTTCTCTATTAAATTGCTGCCACAGTGAAAAGGACTGTCTTTCTGTAACATGGGCGGTCCCGGCGGCCATTAAAGAAAACAAACACGGCACTCCCGTGTTAACAAAAATTGCCACCACAGATAGAAAACTCCTGTAACCGGTAGCTACACCGGAATAAGGAAAAAAAGAATTCACAGTCTGAGTCACCAAAGTAGGGTTAAACACAAACCCCTTCTCTAACAAGTCACCAGTGCCCGCTCTTCTACCATAAAACAGATATTCCCCCAGAATTAAATGTAAATGTCCCTGTGCAGCAACCTGCTTAAAGCGCCATAGTCCCTGTAAAAAAACAGAACTTTTTGGTACTTACCTGCACTTCAGGCTGTCCGGTAAAAAAGGCAGCTCATCTGGTTTGAGAGGATGCCACTCCTCACATGGACCTGTGAATAAAGAAAGATCAGAGTAAACTTACTCAGGCTTTCTGATTAGGGCAGCAAACCTGTTGAGAAAACGCAGTGAGGGTTTTACCTCACAAGTTCCCAAATGCTTAAAAGCCACCACTGCCCTACTGAAGAGACTGATGTGGGGTACGGCTAGACCCAAGGAAAGATCAGAGCAAACCTACTCTGCTTTTAAAATAATAAAATCTTGATTGAAGTGAACTTCTTTTCAGACACCAAAAAAAACTTAACCTCCTCCTTGCACCACAGGCAAAGAGAATGACTGGGGGTTGTGGGTAGGGAAGTGATACTTAACAGCTTTGCTGTGGTGCTCTTTGCCTCCTCCTGCTGGCCAGGAGTGATATTCCCAACAGTAATTGAAGATTCTGCCGTGGACTCAAAACATCTTAGGAAAGAAAACATTTATGTTACATTATGCATTTATTTTTTTGCTTTGAATAGCAGTAAATGATAAAATATTACAAAGTATTGCATTGCCCCCACCCGGCTGGCAAAATTGTTTGTGGAGAACACTGCTAAGAGTGTGCATCAATAATTTCAAGAAATAAGGCAGGGCTTGACAAACTGTTTTCAAAATCTGGACGCTAGACCAAACATTTAGTTCAGCTTTCCTTATGTAATCATATGTATTTAAACCAGCAATGTGTACATCTTGCTTTGTGTACATGGGAGACCAGAGCCTACAGACTGGTGTGGTGTTGAACGGAATAGATTTGAGTCTGTGGCAAATGTGCACACCATGTGTAGGGGAGAGGTTACGGCTGTCAGTCCCACACCTCCCTCCTTTCTAAAGAGAAATTCCATGGCACTCACGGTTTCATCTGCAGAACGTTTCTTCCATTCTCCCCAAATCAGAGTATTCACCCTTAGCCTGCAAACAGCCCCCCCTTCGCCAATACCTGAATAGCCTCTCATATTCCTGTTATTCTACAGAAGCTTTTCATTCAAGCTCACTCATCTCTAGATTCTTTGTGGATCAACTTCATAAAACACAGGAACTGGAGAGGCCTTTCTAGTATTGGTAAAAAGAGACTAATCTACAACATGACTACTTACTTGTTCTTGGAGGTTGAGGGACTGTCACCTTCTTGGGGGTGCGCGATTTCCTGCGGGAAGGGGATCTCTGTGGCCGCATGATTACTGGAAATGTTTGTACAGGTGAGAAACTCAGGGAAGGAGCGCCATCTAGAGGACAAAAATAAAATATATGTAATACTCAAGACATTTTCTTTTCAAGAGTATCTATAAATTCACTTACACCAAAACATAAGATAAGCCATGGGTTGCCCAATTTATATGATCAAGGACTACACAGAAAATTGAAAAGCCATCCACACCTTTAAAAAGGGACAGTAAAGTCAAAACTAAACTTTTATGATTCAGAGAGCGCATGCAATCTCAAACAACTTTCCAAATTACTTTTATCATCAAATTTGCTTTAATCTCTTGGTATCTTTTATTGAAGTGTAGACTAGGTAGGCTCATAAGTGTGTGCACATCTCTTTAGTACTCTGGCAGCAGTGTTTAGAAACATTGTATAACAAAGCTACAAATAATGTTGCAAAACACTGCTCCCATAGAGTACTAAAGACACGTGCACACTCCTGAGCTCTTAGCCTACCTTGTTTTACTCTTCAATAAAAAGATACCAAGAGAACAAAGCAAATTTGATAACAGAAGTAAAACAGGAAAGTTGTTTAAAATTGCATGCTCTATCCAAAACAAGTTTCATTATGACTTTACTGTCCCTTTTAGTACACAAGGAAGAACTGCATATTTAGAAATGTAAAAGGGGACAGATAGTCCCAAGAGGTGCGCTCGTGCAAGGAGATGGCGTGGAAAAAACAGGAACGGCCGCGCTCTTAGGTGGAAAGAATCAAGCGATAGCAATCTAGAAAAGAAAAAAAAAAAAAAAAAAAAGAGGCGCCACATGGTGTGGTAAAAACAAACAAAGTGTCCCCACAAGAAAGGATGACCCAGAGCCCTAAGGTAGCGGAGACTCACAAACAGGACGGCACAACCGGAGTGCCAAACAGAGCAGCACAGGACACTCAGAGTCGCCCGTATAACTCCCAGCTTCCACTGGCGCGTGCAGCGTTAGGTCCGGATGCCAGCAGTAACCAATCAGGAAACGCCGACCGTTCAGCAACTTGTGCCTTACAGCCAACGGTGGACGGGCTCAGAAGTGCCGACACAGGGTGCAGGGAATGACTAGAGACACCGGGTGTGTAGCGAGACACACTGGGTTAGGCACAGATAGCGAGATAGTTAAAACTCTTATAAATCAAGAGAAGGGAGCAAGCTAGTGGATATTTAAAAAGTGTATGTTTATTGAATACACTGTTAATTGCAACGCGTTTCTCAGCACAATATGCCGTTTCATCAGGCTGTATCTTTTTTTCTTTTTAGAAATATAGCAACACTACTGCCATCTAGTGGTCAAAGGCATTTTTTGCAAAACAGCTGCCAAACAAGTGCACAAAATAATAAGAGTACATTAAAGTTATTTTATTATAGATACAGTATTTATGAAGAATTAAATTCAGAATTTAAAAAGGGATAGGAAAGCCAAAATGAAACGTGCATTATTCAGATAGATTACACAATTTTAAGGCACTTTTAAATTCACTTCTATTTTCAATTGTGCTTTGTTCTCTTGGTATCCCTTGTTGAAAAATAATACGCATATCTCCTACACTAGTGGGAGGTGCTGCTAATTGGTGCCTGCACACATTTGTCTTTTGTGATTGGCTAACTAGAAACTAGATATAATCAGCTAGCTGCCAGTAGTGCAATGCTGTTCCTTCAGCAAAGGATAAAAAGAGAACAAAACAAATTTGATAATGGAAATAAGTTGGAAAGTTGTTTCAAAATTGTATGTTCTATCCAAATCATGAAAGAACATTTTGGGGTTTCCTGTCCCTTTAAGATTCATTTGAACAATTAATGCAATTTCCCTGTAGTTGCTAAAAATGCAGCTTTTTAATCTTTTGTACATTTAGGATACAGCTCAAAATAAAAATAAATAAATTAGCTCCCAGATTTTACATACTTTTGCCCATGCTCTTTAATTTCACAAAATCTGTAGTCAAATACATCCATAGACTAGTCCAGACATCATCAAACTTGGCCCTCCAGAGGTTTTGGAACTTCCCATGATGCTCAGCCAGCATATCAGTAGAGTCCTTCTTAGGGAGTGCTTGAAGCTTTCAAAACTAGGGAAAGTTCTTGTGGAGCGAGGCAGAGAGTTCCACAAGATGGGAGACAGTCTTGAGAAGTCTTGTAAACGGAATGGGAGGAGGTAACAAGAGGAGTAGAGTAGGTCATGAGCAGAACGAAGGGCACGGGAGGGAGAGTATCTGGAGACAAGGTCTGAGATATAGAGGGTGCAGTGCAGTTGAGGGCCTTGTACGTCAGCGTGAGGATTTTGTGTTTAATCCTGTAAGCAAGAGGAAGCCAGTGAAGGGATTGGCAGAGAGGTGCAGCAGATGAAGAGCGACGTGTAAGGAAGAGGAGTCTGGCAGAGGCATTTGTTATAGATTGTAAAGGAGCTTGATTGACTAGCTGACTAGCTACTGCACACTGTGTATGCTCCTAAAACGAGAACCAGGGGCAAACAAAAAGGTGCTTATCTTGGAGTATAGAACCGTTTCTCTTTTAAATACCATAATAATATAAAACAGAACATTTAACAACTCAGACTATATATGACATCTGAAAAGATTTTAAAAAATTAATAAAAATTGTTTATTTTTGATTCCTACTATAAAAAACATTTAAAATAAAAAATTTGACTTATTTATGCCAAGGTCTTATTTTTCTGGAAAGATCAATTATCTCAGATGCCAAAGTCCTCAGTATTGAGCCAGCATATCACAGATGTAAGATCGCCAAACACAGGGTGAAAGAGTGTTATAGCTAAAGTGATGGTAAATCCTAGCGTTTCAAAAAATGCAAGGATTTGCCAGCACTGAAAATAAAGGTGACTTTCCATTAATCAGTTAAGTGTGAAAGTTACCTATATGACTCAGCAGCTTCAGCACTAAACTATGCGCTTTCAGCCGCCCACGGCACAGCTGTTTTTTTCAATGCGGTCTCGACCTCTTAGCCAATAGCTGTGCTAGCATACTGTACTGTGCCATATGCCTAGAACGGCTATTGGCTAAAAGGTGGAAACATCACTTCATTGTAAAAAAAAAAAAAAGAGCTGTGCTGTGGGCGGCTAAAGGCACTTAGGTTACTTTTACACTTTTTTTTTTTGAGGGGGCGGTTTAAAACGGATGAATGAAGGTCACCTTTATTTTTAGTGTTAGTAAATCCTAGCATTTGCTATCACTTTAAAGAAACTGTACACACATTGTTACCATTATGCTTATTTAAAGGGATCAATCCGGACTGGAGTCTGCAACACATTACTGCACAATATATTTTAGCCCATAGGTTTACTATCGCTGGGGCAATGTACCCGGTAAACATTCCTGCATTGGTGACATTATGTGGTCATGTAAGCATCAGTTAGGAAACATTCCCATTAAGAACCATGGAAAAATAGCAACTATAGTAATGCTATGGAAAATGCACCCCAAATAGTGTATTTTCCGAGGTCGATAAAATGAGCAGCGCCTTGAGACCCTTACGGGTGATTAGCCGCGCTTTACAAGTACCCAATACATACATACACCAATCTTTTGAAATTTTTCTTTTGCTGGAGCGATTTAAATGTGGGACTCCTGTAGCTTGCACACCATTGAAATTTTCACAGGTGCTGGGATATACTTGAATTTGATACTCCAAATAGTGTGTCATGCCTTCTGGTAATGCAACTCGCAGCTTAAAGTGATTGTGACCGTTCACTGCCAACTCTTAACCATTGCAGTGATCGTATCAAATAAGTGTAAGTTTCATTCAGCAAGTTAGTAAGTGCATGCGCAATAGTCTACAAGGATTGCCACCCTCCGTGCGCAGCTCATCGCTCAAGTAATAAACAATGAATTGAGCGATTCATTGTTTACAAGGGATTGGATGACTGACAAATGCGGAAAGCATATTGCAGCCTATGTGGGGGACCGCTCTCTACGTCACGGAAGATAAAAAGCAGGAACTATAAGGGGGGCGGAGGAAGAACACATCACAGGTATAAATAAAATATAAAACTTATAAAGATAGCGTATACTAATTTTAAAAAAATATGCTGTTTTGATGCTCACTTTAAATGGGATTCACAGGTTTGAAATAGCGTAACTCTACCATGCCTTTAAAATAAATGATTATTTGTAGTGAAAATATACATATCCTAGTACCTAGCATCATTACTGCAACAGCTTGATACAAATAAGTCTTATGTATAAATATTATTAAATCTACATACAATTTTTATATAAACCTGGGACCCTAAAACAGCCACACAATGCAAGCTCTCAATCCAACAAACTGGGAACAAGTGAAGGGTACACAGACTTATGTAATCACCCCAGAAATATACAAAACACGGAAGGGGACTACACTCTCATACTGGACCGGGTACACATCCCATGACCCTGCAACATGCTCAGCCCTGGGTGCTCACAGGAAGCTGTGCTGTCCCCAGAGTCACAGGCAGTTAACCCTAGACAGGTCTGGGTGCAAGAACCACAGGGAAAAAAAAACAAAAAAAATAATAATATTATATATATATATTATATATATTATATATATATATATATATATATATATATATATATATATATATATATATATATATATATATATATATATATATACATACATATACACACACACACATACTGTATGTATGTATGTATGTATGTATATATATATATATATATATATATATATATATATATATATATATATACACACACACACATATATATATTTTTTATTTATTTTTTTTATTTTATCTATATAGATACACACTATAATCACGTTTGTAACGCGCCCGTCAATTTTGCCAGTTGCGCACGCATCCACAAAGGAATGTAAGCTGCGCGCACAGCCCAAAGAATCCACCTGGATGCACCGAAGGTGGATTCTTTCACCACCCTGCCATTTTCGGAATCCACCTGGATGCAGCATAGGCCAACGAAGCCTTAACCAAAACAAACAAACAAAAAAAAAACAACACACAAAAAAAAAAAAAAAACACACGCAACCACACAAAAAGACGAAAAAACACATAACCATCCGCAAGAATGAAATAATAATAAAAAAAAAAAAGCCCGCCCGCACGATTAAGAAAAAATAAACCTAAACACCCGCACAAAGTAGTAAAAAAAAAAAAAAAAAAAAACTAACCCTTAAATCGCCAAACCCCCACAACACCAACTAATTATACTATTAACCCCTAAACCGACAAACCCCCCCATCGCAATAAACCTAATAACCCCTAAACCGCCAACCCCCCCAACGCAAATAACTAAATTACTAAGCACCCTAACACCGCTAAATTAACCCCAATTACATAAACTAAATTACAATTAAAATTTTTTAAAAAAACAACTTTAAATTGCAAAAAATAAAGTCTAAAATTACAGAAAAATAAATAAATAAATAAAAAATTAAACCTAATCCCTATGAAAATAAAAAGCTCCCCAAAATAAAAATATCTCCAATGTAAACTAAACTACCAATAGCCCTTAAAGGGACATTAAACCCCCAAAAAATCTTTCACGATTCAGATAGAGAATACAATTTTAAACAACATTCCAATTTACTTCAATTATCTAATTTGCAGCAATCTTTGTATATACTTTGTTAAAGAAATAGCAATGCACATTGGTGAGCCAATCACAAGGCATCTATTTGCAGCCACCAATCAGAAGCTACTGAGCATATCTAGATATGCTTTTCAGGAAAGAATATCAAGAGAATGAAGCAAATTAGATAATAGAAGTAAATTAGAAAGTTGTTTAAAATGGTATTCTCTATCTGAATAATGAAAGAAAAAAAATGTGGGTTTAATGTCCCTTTAAAAAAGGGCCTTTTGTAGGGCATTGCCCTAAGTTAAACAGCTCTTTTACATTTAAAAAATACTAAGTCCCCCTAACAGTAATCCCCCCCTAACCACCAAATCCCTCCCCCCCAAAAAAAACTAAAAACTACCCATTGCCCCTAAAGAGCCATTTGTATGGGCATTGCCCTTAAAATGGCATTGAGCTCTTTTACAAGTCTATTAAATCCCTAATCTTAAAAAAAAAAAAAAAAAAAAAAAAAACATTAACTAATTCTATCCCCCAAATAGGTACTCGCCGTTCCTGAAGTCCGGCGGAGGTGGTCTTTTTCCAGGCAGCTCCATCATTTTCTATCTTCATCCGGAGCGAAGGCGGCGCGGAGGTGAGGAGCTGGCTTCCCCGATGCACGGATCCTCAGCGGCGGTGGTCCAAAGCGGCGTGGAGGCTCCTCTTCATGTGATCGTCCGCCGCACACTGAAGATTAAATGCAAGGTACCCCATATTTATTAGGGTACCTTGCATTCCCATTGACTGAAATTTTGAAATCAGCAAATAGGATGAAAGCTACTGAAATCTTATTAGCTGATTTGAACAGTCAATAGGATTTCAGTAGCTCTTATCCTATTGGCTGATTTCAAAATTTCAGCCAATAGAAATGCGATACCTTGCATTCAATTTTCAGTGTACGTCGGAGATCGGATGAAGAGGAGCCTCCACGCGACTGAGGATCGCCACTGCTGAAGAACACTTCTAAAGACCGCTGCTCCAGATCCGTGCATCGGGGAAGACCGATCCGCCTTCGCTCCAGATGAAGATAGATGATGGAGCCGCCTGGTAGAAGACCTTCACCACCAGACTTCTGGAACGGCGAGTACCTATTTGGGGCTTAATTTTAGGATTTTTTATTTCTAAGATTAGGGATTTAATGGGCTGTAAAAAAGAGCTGATTGCCCTTTTAAGGGCAGTAAAAGAGCTGAATGCCCTTTTATGGGCAATGCCCATACAAATGCAAAGGGTATCGGTTTTTTTTAGTGTTAGTTTTTTTATTTTATTTTGGAGGGGTTGGTTGGGGGGGGGGGGTTACTGTTAGGGGGTAATCGGTAAAAAAAATGTAAAGTAAAAGAGTTGTTTAACTTAGGGCAATGCCCTACAAAAGGCCAGTTTAAGGGCTATAGGTAGTTTAGTATTAGATTAGGGGGTTTATTTTGATGGGGGAATTTTTATTTTTATAGGTGTATTAGTTTAGGTTTTTTATTTTGGAAAGCTTTGTTTATTTTTTTCTGTAATTTTAAATTATTATTTTTTTGTATCATTAGCCTGGGGGTTTGTATTTAGTAAACAAAAGACAGCCTTAATCACCTAATATATATATATATATATATACACACACATATATATACACACACATATGTTATTATATGCATACAATACATAAAGTACAAATGCCATGGACTACACAAATATTATTGCCATGCTTATATATATACACACACACATATATATACACACACATATGTTATTATATGCATACAATACATAAAGTACAAATGCCATGGACTACACAAATATTATTGCCATGCTTACATACATTTTATATATATATATATATATATATATATATATATATATATATATATATATAAAATATTATTGCCATACTTGCATACACTGCTATGTAACTAGTTCTACATATACACACTATGTAAACATAAATATTTCTATGTACACATATTATAAACTACATGTCTACCATATTTACTGTAATATATACATAAACCGTCATTTACACACAGTACAGCTATTTAATATTACACAGACACACTGCAGCATATTATAATCAATAAAACTTACATTTTGAATCTCGCGCAATCCCTCTTACGTCACTTCTCCCTTCCAATTCAAAATCAGCAGCACCAACATGCCCTTTTTCCGGTTCGGTTGCCAAGTAACTAGAGGCTGGGGGCGGAACTAAAAACTAACCAATGGGGCGAATTAACTTTTTTTTTTTTTTTTATAATGTGCTTTATTGCATACCGATAATAGAGATGCGCGCACGCGGCGGCCATGTTGAATGGGGCAGGAACGTGAAAGTGCTGGTGCGGCATTTTAATTCTGGTGAACATAGTACTTTTTGAGATAATGGCGGAGACTGGTTATTGAGAGAGGCGCACAATCCTTTTTAATAGACCGACCCTCCCCGCCATCTTGAATGTGGCAAACCATATTATCATCTATAGTTGATAATAGTTTAGTGAAAACATTCGTGCAATATTATTTTAGCTTTTATACGAACATACAAATGATTTAAACATTGCCAACTGGATTCTATTAGTCATGTACTATAATAACGCCATTACTGCATTGTCATTGGTGTTTTATAAGCATAACGCATTTGTTTATTAAAATGAAATATATTATATGAGAAATAACATGGAAAAACATCCTTAGATCAACATGTTTTGCAGGATGGTATAAACAGTGGCATCATAGATATTGTTATACAATACATTTAGCCACCAATCAGCAAGCACTACCCAGGTATTCAACCAAAAAATGGCCATGCTAATTAACATAAATTTGCATAAACATAGTTGCCAACAGTCCCTGATTTCCAGGGACAGTCCCTGGATTTTGTTGTATATCCCTGGATTTTTTTTTTAAATGTTGGCAACTATGCATAAATAATTTAACAGCATAACTCAAAAACTAAAGCTGATAGGACTGATTTTAAATGCTCATTTGTTTATAACTAGTATTCATCACACTTTTCAATATTTATTCTTCATTTTCTACATTGACATGAACCTTAAAAATACCGTTCGTGTTGGTAAAATACCGGCTGGGTGGCAACCCTAGTGGCATACAAATGGTAGTTACAAGGATAAATTGCTGGCACTAGTCCATAGTTGCCAACAGTCCCTGATTTCCAGGGACAGTCCCTGGATTTTGTTGTATGTCCCTGGATTTTTTTTGTCCCTGGAAATGTCCCTGAAAATCTCTTTTGCACAACATTTGTTGTTTGCATATATATACACACACACACACACACACACACACATATATATACAGATAGATAGATGATAAATAGATATAGTGTATTTTTTAAATATAATTAATTCCTAATAGAATATTGTTATTATTATTGAATGGGTTCACATATTAGTTGTCTTTCTAATTTTGATGCTGTTTTGTAAAAATAACCATATGCCCAGAATGTGTTCCAGAGACTGGGTAGGTGTAAGAGCTTGGTGCTGTAATCTGTATAATAAACTATGGATAAGTCTAAATTATACTATTACTTTCAAATGGGTGTGTTTTGATTGCAGAACTGAGCGGGCGGAGCAGTTGAACAGTAGATCGTCAATACTCCAGTAACCCGCTTGCTTGCTCTGCTGCAAAGTGTCCCTGGAATTTTTTTTTAAATGTTGGCAACTATGCTAGTCTTGTGGTAATAGGAATTAATGGAATAGTGTTGTTAAACACTTTCCGGTGCTACACTGAAAATATGACAAACTGGGTGTGATGAGAGCCGCATGTGATGTCACTAGTTTGGGGGCGGGGCTTAGGTCCGGTGTCTGTGTCGCAGTTAGTTTAGTACAATCAACCTGACTAGATGTGTATTGCTATGCTCTGCAATAAAATAGAGTTGTACCTTCTTTGCTGTGTCCTGCATATGTCCTGCATCTCATGACATGGTGTCAGAAGTTCTGGACTACGCTTCTGTTTCTGATGATGACAATGTCAAAGTTTACCCCACCTGAGCCTTTTGACTTCTCTCAGCCTGCAGCTTGGCCCACATGGCGTCAGCGGTTTCAGCGCTTTAGAATTGCTTCCAAACTGAACAAGGAGAGTGGTGATGTACAAGTTAATTCTCTTTTATACTCTATGGGGAAAGATGTGGAGCCAGTGTTCAATGCTTTTACTTTCCAAGAAGGGGAAGAATTTAACTTTGATATAGTTATGGATAAACTCAGTGCCCACTTTGTGCCCAAAAGAAATGTGATTCATGGGAGAGCTTGTTTTCACAAACGTAATCAGCGTGTGGGAGAATCTGTGGAGTCATTTGTGCGCAGCCTGTATGAACTAGCTGAATTCTGTGAGTTTGGTGTTGCTAAAGAAGAGCAAATCAGAGACAGAATAGTTATTGGAATTGCAGATGCTGAAGTCTCACTGAAGCTGCAGTTAGAGCCTGATTTAACATTAGATGGGCTATTAGGATGGCCCGCCAGAGTGAACTGGTGAAAAAGCAAAGTGCTGATCTGAGGTCTGAGAGTATTGTGGATGAAGTGCAACAGTCTAGGAAAACTGCTAGTGAAAGGCACAGTGTGAGCGGTAGATCGAAAGTACTGGAAAGGCCTAGAAGTGGATGGGCGCAACATGCCCGATGCACACAGTGCTACCGGGCCCATGATCAGAGTGTTATATGCCCGGACAGAGATAAAAGATGCAGAAAAAGAAAATGTAACAGAATGGGTCATTTTGAAGTGGTGTGTAAAACTGAATACATTAAGGAGATGCAGGTGGACAGTGACCAGGAGGGTCAGGAAGTGTCTTTTGTGGGGTCCGTTGTGGAACGGCCAAGCTCAGAGGAAGATTGGAAAGTTACTTTTACTGTAATGGGAGACAAAGTTGATTTTAAGATTGACACAGGAGCAGATATCACTGTAATGTCTTTTGCTGAATTTATGAAACTGCCTCGACAGCCCCAGCTGGCGAAGGTTACTACAAATGTCCATAGTCCTGGTGGCCGCATTGATTGTGCGGGGAAATTTCTTGCCAGCTGTGAGTACAAGCAAAGAAAGTTCACCATGTGGGAGCATGTGATTCGAGGTCAGTGTGTTAACAATTTATTAAGCAGAAAAGCAGCCTGTGACTTGGGCCTCGTGGCCAGAGTGAATGAGATTTCCGAAGATATGTTTGGCGAGTTGGGCCTACTGAATTGCAAACCAGTCCGTATAGCACTTAAAAGTGACGCAGTCCCATACAGTATTTCTACTCCTCGTAGAATTCCGTTCCCGCTCATGCCTCAGGTGGAGAAAGAGCTTATGCGCATGAAGTCTATGGGGGTTATTGAAGAGGTTGTTGAAGCGACTGATTGGTGTGCCCCCATTGTTCCAGTTGCAAAGAAAAACGGAAAGGTGCGCATCTGCGTGGACCTGAAAAGGTTGAATGAGGCAGTGAAGAGAGAGAGATTTGTGCTGCCGACATTAGAAGATATAGCTCCAAAGTTGGCTGGGGTGAAGTTCTTTTCCACATTAGACGCTTCTAGCGGCTTTTGGCAGATCCCCCTGGATCCAAAGTGCCGCAAACTGACTACCTTTATCACACCGGTAGGTCGGTTCTGCTTCTGCAGACTCCCCTTTGGGATATCCTCCGCTCCTGAAATCTTTCAAAGGGAAATGATTTCTCTCCTGAGTGACCACGTGGGCACAGCGGTCGTCATGGACGACATTCTAGTGTATGGGTCTACAGTGGAGGAGCATGATCAGCGTTTAAGTTGTGTGCTACAGGCTATCAAAGAGTCTGGGCTGAAGCTGAATAAAGAAAAATGTCATTTTAGGAAAACTGAATTATGCTACTTTGGGCATATCATCAACGGGGATGGCATCAAGCCAGACCCCGAGAAAATTCGTGCTATTGAACAGATGAAAAGTCCTTCTGATGTACATGAGCTGAGACAAATATTGGGCCTTGTAAATTACGTGGGCAAGTTTCTTCCAGATTTATCAACAGTTTTACACCCTATCACACAGTTGCTTAAGAAAGACGTTGCCTGGGTCTGGGGACCTTCACAAGAAAAGGCTTTCCTGCAGGCCAAGTCCCTGCTGGGGTCTGCCCCAGTGCTGGGGTTCTACGACCCTTCAAAAAAGACTGTGGTTAGTGCCGATGCAAGCAGTTATGGGTTGGGGGCTGCACTCCTGCAGTTAAATGAGAATAAACTACAGCCCATCGCCTACTGTTCCCGCACACTGACGGCTGCGGAGTCAAAATACGCTCAAATAGAGAAAGAGTGCCTGGCTGCAGTTTGGGCCTGTGAGCGCTTTCAGCGTTATCTCGTGGGTTTGGAGAAATTTAGTCTGGAAACTGACCACAAACCGCTAGTCCCTCTAATCAACTCCTATGACATTGACAAAACACCCTTGAGATGCCAGAGACTTTTAATGAGACTGCTCAGGTTCAATGTTCAGGCAGTGCATGTCCCGGGGAAACAACTGGTTGTGGCAGATACACTATCCAGGCTCCCGCTGGCTGCTGCTGAAGAATCCTCCACAGAATCGGATGTGAAAGTGTATGTTGATTCAGTTCTGGCCTCTAAGTCCATTTCTTCAAGGAAACTGGAAGAGATAAAGAAAGAGACATATTTGGACACAGATCTGCAAGAAGTTATAAGGTACATAAAAGAAGGCTGGCCCGAGAGCCGGGCAGCCTGGATGTCTTTAAATGCTTACCAGCCAGAGAGGTCGCAGCTCACGGAGCTGGAGGGGTTGGTGCTGTTCCAAGACCGCATTGTAATTCCTGTCAGCATGAGGAAGGAGATGTTAAACAGGATTCACGATGGCCACTCAGGCATTACAAAGTGCAGAGAAAGGGCAGCTACAGCTGTGTGGTGGCCTGGGATCAGCTCCGACATTGCAAATCACTTGTCTAAATGTGCCTTTTGCTGGGAACGCCGGCCTACTCAGAGAAGAGAGCCCTTGATGTCTACTCCGCTGCCTGCGGGGCCGTGGCAGAAAATAGCTGCTGATTTGTGCGAACTGCACGGGAAAAGTTCCTTGTTGTGATCGACTACTATTCCAGGTATTTGGAGATTGCACCCCTGAATGATATCACAAGTCAGGCCGTTATCATTCGCCTGAAGAGCTTGTTCGCCCTCTGGGGCATTCCAATGGAGCTAGTGAGTGATAATGGTATGCAGTTCGCTTCTACAGAGTTCAGTGCTTTCAGCAGGGAGTATGATTTTGTACATTCCACGTCAAGTCCACATTATCCGCAGGCCAACGGAATGGCTGAAAGGGCAGTTCAAACAACAAAATTCATTCTAAAGCAATCTGAGCCGTACCTAGCCCTCTTGTCATACAGGGCGACGCCCATTCAAGCCACCGGGTTTAGCCCGGCACAGCTGATGCTAGGACGCCAGATTCGCACCACTTTACCCTCAGTGGGTGTCTTCAAGCCGCCTGGCCCTGTTCTTCGGGACGAAGTCCTTAGGAGGGATGAACTTGGGAGATATTCTAGTTAGAAATTGTGGCAAACCTAGCCACTTCTGGACTATAACGTAAGAAAGGTTGTCTGTGACAGACCCTTCGGTCAGGACTGAAAGTGTTAACTTTATTTTCTAACCACAAGTGGCTGGCTCCAGCTACAATCTAATTAATGCTTAGCATTCTATTGTTTGATCACCCCCAGAGAGAAACGCCTAAGTGATAAGGAGAGTCAAGAGTGTCCTGTGGTTGAAGTGTTTAAGTAATATAATCCTATTGTATCATGTCAAGGGCGCTTCTCCCTTTTATCTAATGTACAACATTCTTTCCACCCCCATCTGGGGGGGGGGGGGTCAAAAACCTGTATAAATCTGTATGCTGCCTTCAAATAAAGTGTTATTCTGTTTAAAACCTGAAAACTGGCTGGGTTGTGAACTGCTGATTCCCTATGCAGGACATTGTTCCCTGGTGTTAACCCTTGGTATCCGGTTGGTACCGTTACAATTGGTGGCAAGCGACGGAATGAACCTTATCGCCCAGAAGAGCAACTACACAAGCCAGTAACCTCAGGAAGAGGGGGATTACTACAATACTGACTAAGATGGAAGGAGTACCAGGGACCGAAGTGAATGGAGATGGATTATTCTAAGCTAAAGAGACAAACGTAAAAGGAACTGCTAGAAGCCAGGGGAAAGATAGGCAGCAGCAAACCCAAGGCTATATTAATTGCTGAGCTGATGGAGGGAGACAGAGCTCGCAGCGCTACGCCTCCAGCAGCCATGGAGGAGACCCTATACCAGAGGGAAATGAGGACCAGGCTGGAATTTTTACCCCAACCTGTACCACGGGATATGCTATCCGTGGTAATGGCAGATGTGCAGGAGTACGTGATGGCACACAGTCCGCGGAATGCATCCTCCCGAGCAGAATCCATTTTGGACGCACTCAGCAACCCAGTAAGACCCAAAATCCCATACCATGCATTTAAAATGTTTTGTGAGGAGAAGGATGAGATTGATGGGTATTTACAGGATTTTGAGAGACTGTGCGAGTTACATGATTTGGAGCAGTCCGTATGGGTGCTGGTGCTAGCAGGCAAGCTAGCCGGTAGGGCAGCGGAAGCGTATCGCGCTGTACCCAGGGAGGACAGCAAGGATTACGCTAAAGTGAAGAGAGCGATCTTGGAAAGATATGCCATTACCTCAGAGGCATACCGGCGCAAGTTTAGAGGCCTGCGCAAGCCAGAAAGAGATTCCCATGCAGAGTGGGCCCACAAGCTGGATCAAGCATCTCAGGGGTGGATACAGGCCAGCCAAGCTACCACCATGGAAGAATTGCGACAACTGATGCGGTTGGAGCAATTCTTTAACGGCTTGTCCCCAGAAGCCCAAGAATGGGTGAGAGATCGAAAACCCCTCACCTTAACCGAAGCAGCCAGATTAGCAGACCAGCATTTTGATGCCAGGAGGCACCATGGACTACAGCCTAACAACGGACGGGCTAATATACAATGCCACACCTGCAAGCAGTGGGGACATATGGCACGTGAGTGCACCCAAAATCGGAGCAGACAAGCTTGGAACCAGGTCAGACAGAACCTGGCCCCAAGGGCGGCTGCTCACCATTACCAAACGGAGCCAGCCGCTCATGAGGTGTTGAGCACCCAAGCCGAGGAACCCCTGGGAATTCTGCATGAGGTGATGTCGGTCCAGGGACTTCGGGATTCGGGAGCTACTTTAACCCTGATAGCTCCCCATTTGGTGCCGGATACAGCACCCACTGGCGGATCCGTGGCAGTACGAGGGGCAGGGGGAGCAGTATACCGATTGCCCACTGCTAGAGTGGAGTACAGACCCCCAGTCACCCCAGCAGCTGCCAGTTACCAACCCCCGGCGCACCGCTATACCACACGGCCTCCGGCCACGAACTACCCTCAGAGAGCCCGGTTCAATTCGCGGGGCTACTCACAACCTATTCGGTGCTTTGGATGTAAGCAACTAGGGCACAAAAGACCAGAGTGTCCCCTAAATGCAGCGAATCAAGCACAGTCCTGGAGAAGACCCGCTGGCGGAATCCCACATAATCCTCAGCCTGTGGCCCGCTACGTAGAGGCGCCAGAATGCTGGGGCAGCCTACATGAAGCAGACCCCGTGCAAGCTGCCCACCGGAATAACCGGCAACGGGTTAAAGTGAATGGGAAGGAGGTCAGTTGTCTACGGGATACTGGTGCTACCATGACCTTGCTTCAAGAGAACTTGGTGCCTGAGAAACAGCACACTGGAGACACTGTGGCTGTGAGGGTAGCAGGGGGCACTGTGTTCCGCCTACCTGTTGCCAGGGTACATTTGGATTGGGGAGTGGGCGCTAGACTTGTGAATGTGGGGGTCAAGAAGGACTTACCTGCTGATGTTCTCCTTGGAAATGACTTGGCCCCCCTTGTTTCTGCCTATGCTCCCATGGATCCCGCTAATGTTAACCCTGTGACTACCCAAGCCCAGTCCCTCCGGGAAGAGACGCTTCCATGTTTGGGGTGGGGGCAGTACTGAGCCAAGTTGGAGCAGATGGCGGAGAACACCCCGTAGCTTACTTGAGCCGAAAGTTGTTGCCCCGGACATCCCCAAGCCGATCCGTTGGGATCAGACTGTGTATGCCGGCTTGGTTCTGGGGGAGCATTGTGGCAAACCTAGCCACTTCTGGACTATAACGTAAGAAAGGTTGTCTGTGACAGACCCTTCGGTCAGGACTGAAAGTGTTAACTTTATTTTCTAACCACAAGTGGCTGGCTCCAGCTACAATCTAATTAATGCTTAGCATTCTATTGTTTGATCACCCCCAGAGAGAAACGCCTAAGTGATAAGGAGAGTCAAGAGTGTCCTGTGGTTGAAGTGTTTAAGTAATATAATCCTATTGTATCATGTCAAGGGCGCTTCTCCCTTTTATCTAATGTACAACATTCTTTCCACCCCCATCTGGGGGGGGGGGGGGTCAAAAACCTGTATAAATCTGTATGCTGCCTTCAAATAAAGTGTTATTCTGTTTAAAACCTGAAAACTGGCTGGGTTGTGAACTGCTGATTCCCTATGCAGGACATTGTTCCCTGGTGTTAACCCTTGGTATCCGGTTGGTACCGTTACAGAAATGATTTAGGATCTAGGAAGAAACAGAAATACATAACTAAAAAGAGTTATGGAACCTTTCCATGTTTGGGCTGTGCAAGCTGTAGTGCAGTTATTAAAGGGACAGAATTTCAACACCCCCAAACAGGGAAAAAATTTAGCATTAAGAATTTCTATACGTGTGACTCATCCTATGTCGTATACCTCATTAAATGCCCGTGTTCCAAAATCTATATCGGTGAGACCACCAGAAGGGTACGAGATAGGATGAGTCAACACAGATCCAATATCAGATGTGGGGACCAAGAAGCCCCTGTATCATGTCACTTCTTAAGTGCAGGCCACAATATAAGTCAGCTAAGGTGGCAAATAATTGATGGAGTGGATAATTTAAGAAGAGGGGGCAATAGGGAAACCATATTAAAACAAAAGGAGTCATACTGGATATATAAATTGGATGCTCTAATTCCTAAAGGCATTAATAGAGAGCTGGACTTTAAAGTGTTCCTGTAATATATACTTATGTATTATAAAAAATTGCAATAGTCCTTAGATAATGAATTACATTGTAAAAATCAAGTATTGGTAAAAATTATATGTATTTTAACAACATATGAATAGGTATATTGTATATTGTTTTTAACTTTGCTTATGTGTTTAACATTGTAATAATTTTTGTAACCACTAGGTGGTGGTGTTAAGTGATAGAATTCACTTTGTAACATTATACATGGGGTTAATATGTAGACCTATAAATGTACCTCAACAGATGAGGCTCATTAGCATGATTAAGGGATAATATCCCGAAACGTTGCTGCTTAGCTACTTTGTACCTGCATGGGATAAAGATGTTTCAATAAAGCATTGAAAACTTACAGTGGTGCTGTGGATTTTCTAATTTTTCTTAGGAGGGATGAAGAGGCCAAAAAGGGTTATCGTTTCTTCTACGACAGGAGACATTCTGCCAGGCCCTTACAGGAACTGAAAGCGGGCCAAAGTGTCAGGATTAAACTGGATGATGATAAGAAATGGAAGACGCCTGCTACGGTAGTTGGCCGCTCTCCAGAACCAAGGTCTTATACAGTCCTTACGGAGGGAGGGACGGTTACACGCCGTAACCGAAGACATCTTCAGTCTGTACCTGAGAGTCTGGAACTGGATGCCTCAGTACCACCGCCGGTGGGATCCGCTGTTCTAAGAGAGGTGCCTTCCCCTCAGCAAGACCACAACGGGGATATATCTTTGCCTCCAGCGGACTCTTGTTCACCATCTTCTGTATCAGAGGACAGTTCATGCAAAGTTACATCAAGCGGAAGAGTGGTGAAACTTCCGGCCCGATATAGGGACTGACTTTAGCTAGAACAGTGACTGGAAGTATGGGCAGAATAATCCCATGGTCACTGTGGACTAGGGTAGTCTACCCCGATGTCCAAGTCAGGATGTAATTTATTTGTTCATGTTTTCTAACCTATTTGTTTATATAATGTTCAAAAACAAAAATGTTGTGGTATACCCTGTTTGTGTACCTTGTTATTTGTTATATGCAAATGTATGCTTCGCCTTTGAAAAAGGGGAAGATGTGATGAGAGCAGGATGTGATGTCACTAGTTTGGGGGCAGGGCTTAGGTCCGGTGTCTGTGTCGCAGTTAGTTTAGTACAATCAACCTGACTAGATGTGTATTGCTATGCTCTGCAATAAAATAGAGTTGTACCTTCATTGCTGTGTCCTGCATATGTCCTGCATCTCATGACACTGGGATTTAGGGAAGAACCTGAAGTGGGGGTTTAATATTAGCACTCTTCCTATGTGATCAGTTAAAAAGTAACTTACTTTATTTAGTTTTAATAGTAAAATAGGAGAATAACAATGCCGTAAAGTACAAAATTAGCCAAACAATTAGTACTATATAAACTCGGTTTGCCTGTACTTTCACATTGAGAAAGGCTGCTAAGTCAGCCGAAACGCGTTTGTGTCTATAGTGCTTTTAGCACTGTTTTATAATTTATATGTTAGTCACCCCTGACACCTGAAGCCGCGGGCCTGCTTATATCGGCCTGGAAACAGGGGTGATATAGCATAGTATATGGTACTTTAAGGAGTTGGCATACAAATGGATCATACTGATTTTTCATAATATAAATAGTTACAAACGCTCTGGAGACATTTAAATACCACTGGCCAAAAGGAGTAAATGAGTGAAAGTTTTACATAAAATAAAAAAAAGAATATAAATAATTACAAACATTCCCTTTCATGATGAAACCATAATACATGCCCATTTTAATTGTGTAGGTCCCCAGAGTGTTTGTAACTATTTATATTATGAAAAATAAGTACGACATTTGTATGCCACACAGCTAGCACCCAAATTGTGTAGGTCCTGTTTCTGTAATATTTGCCGACTGCGGCATGAGCGCATGCATGCTCTTCAGTGTAACTTTCAATTTTATTGTAGGAATGTTGCAGTGAGCACATGCGTGAACAACCGTCTTTGAAACTATTTTGGAGGCGTGGCCGGAGGTAGGCAAACATAACGCAGTCGGGGAATAATACAGAACACCAGCTCCTAAGCTTTACATTCCTGCTTTTCAAATAAAGATACAAAGAAAACGAAAAAAAAAATTGGCAATAGGAGTAAATTAGAAAGTTGCTTAAAATTGCATGATCTATCTGGATCATGAAAGAAAAAAAATGGGTTTCATATCCCTTTTACACCAATTTTGTAGGACAGCCCTTAAACCCCATATGAGTTCGCATAACCCTAATGTAGGGGTCGCGGGCCTCCTGATTCCATATTTTAGTAACTAAACCACCACGACAAATTATTGAAACGTATCGCATAACAGAGTCAATAGGGGGATGACGATACAACTGCAACGTAACATTGTTTTTTCTACAATACAATTTTTTTTTTATCCCTTCAGAGGCCATTGCAGTGGAAGTAAAATATAAGCAATTCGGACACATAATATTTTACTGATGCTATATAGCAACATGACAAATGTAATGATCCCTTTACCGGTTAGCGACCACCCTTCACACAGCTTGTTGCCAAGACAATAGAACAGAGTAAAGCAAAAGTATGGGGGATTACACGGTGTCTTACGATATTGCCAGCGTCTGCGAATGCAGTCACGCTGATTGGCTGCTGGCTCCATGCTACACTATTTGCCGCACTTTTACAAGTTGTTAGCCGCCGGCTTCCTTATAATACTGACGAGTCTAAATGAAACTGGAACCTTGAGTCGGTACGCAAAAGTCAGGCTAGTCTGGCAAAAAAGACCAATTGTTTTATTAACGTTCACGTGCGACATAAACCTTTGTTTTTAATAACACTAGATGCATTTTTTATTGCATATAACGTTAGCCTCATAAAGGGCAATTATAGTGAAGATGTTACATGTTCTATTTCGTTAGAGCATATATTTGTGGCACTTTCAAATCCTGCAATTCTATGTTTAACTCCTGCATAGTAGTCTAAAAATAGTTACGTTAATTTGTTAAAACATATATTTTTAATATTAGTGACCCTGCACCTCTCATGTGTTTAACACCATAGAGGTACAGGGTGGCTAGTCTTAAAATGACATGATCTAACAAATTACAGAATTTTGCAGAAAACTGGTGGTCTGGAGTGGAATCATGCCAATCAGCAGTGGTGGTCTTGCAACTGTTTTCTGTGTATACACTCGTGTATATGAAAGAGCAACAGTTAACATGAAACCCAAAATCTATCTTTCATGATCCAGATAGAACATACAATTTTCACATGTCTTTCACAATTGCTTCTTTCTCTAGGTTTCCTTTGTTGAAGGAGCAGCAATGCAGTACTGGGACTTAGCTGAACACATCTGTAGAACCAATGAGAAGAGGCATATCTGTGCAGCCACATATAAGCAGCTTTAATAAATGGTAAGATTATATGTATACCAAAGAATTGTTTTAAAATAAATTTCTTTATGATTTATTATCAGTAAAATATTTGATTTGTATACCTATTTTATATACCCGGGGTCACGTAAAAAAATTCTCGCGCGAAAAGGGGTCGCGAGTGGAAAAAGTTTAAGAAACCCTGCTGTAGTACCATGGTTATCCATCTTACCAAAAATCCATACAAATATAAAATCAACTACCTGGCTACCCTATAGTGGCCAGTAGGAATTCAGTATTTTCTAATATTTCAATAGTTTTAGCTAAAGTGTTACAACCTCATGTAGAACAACTACATTTCTAAAAAACCCAACTATTATTGTTGTCACCTGGTGGAGATATATTGATGATGTATTTGGCGTATGGAGGGGAAACATAGGGGCCTATTTAACAAAGGTCTGTCGGACCTGATCCGACAGTGCAGATGAGGTCCGACAGACCTCGCTGAATGCGGAGAGCAATACGCTCTCCGTATTCAGCATTGCACCAGCAGCTCTTGTAAGCTGCTGGTGCAACGCTGCCCCCTGCAGATTCGAGCAGGGGGTGTCAATCAACCCGATCATACTCAATCGGGTTGAATTGCGGCGATGTCTGTCTGCATACTCAGAGCAGGCGGAAAGGTTATGGAGCAGCGGTCTTTAGAAACACGGGCCCTCAAACTCCATCCGGAGCTTGTTAAATGGGCCCCATAGAGTCATTATTTGCATTTATGGGTGAGTTAAATGGTACAGTTCAGGGACTCAAATTTACACTACCTTGGAATGAATAATCAGTTAGCTTTTTGGATACTGTGATATATAAAGGAAAGGAAGATGAGGGCCTACTTGTTGATATTTATAGTAAGCCTACAGACAAAATAATATGCTACATTATAAGAGTTTTCATAATCCAACATTGCTGAATTCTTTACCACTTAGTCAATTTGTACAAATTGCCCGTATTGTTAGTGATACAAATTTGTCACTAATAGATTCCAAATGATGGGTAAAAGGTTTTTGGAAAAGGGGTACCCTGTACCTTTACATGAATAGTTTCATGATGATAGAGAACAAGTCTAGTAAGAAAGGGAAATCCGAGAGAATGTTTTTGTTTCTCAATTCAGTTCCCATAGTAGAAAGATAGAATCTATCATAAGACGATATCAGTATATTTTGAAAGATTGCAATTTGGTAAAAGAGGAATTTCCCCGATAATGGCTTACAAAGGGTTCCTAATTTGAAAGATACATTAGTTAAAACAGATGTGGGGAGTAGTGAACAAAAAAGAAAGGGGCCTAACTTTTTGCATCCAAGAGGTGGTCGTAAATATGTGCAGCCACCAATCAGCAAATAGCACCCAGGTGCTGGGCCAACTTTGCTATGCTTTTCAACAAAGGATATCTAAATATTGAAGCAAATTAGATAATATAAGTAAATTGGAAAGTTGTTTACATTTGTATGCTCTATCTGAATCCTGAAAAAAAATCTGAAAGGGATGCAGCATAATTGTAAAAAAGCTGACAAGAAAATATCACCTGAACATCTCTATTAAAACCTAAAAATTACTTCAGCTCACAATAATAAGTGCTCTGTGAACAGTTGTCCTTCGGCTACTGTCAGCTGCATGTTGAGAGAAAAAAACAGCTAATCAGCTTCATGCTGATGTCACACGTTGCTTGACTTTTAATTCATGAGATTTCAGAAATTTCATAATAAACTTCCTTAAATTGAGGAGTGAAATAACATGGCTGTGCCTGCACATGCCAGATGCACACTCGCTTGCAAGTCCTGGGACTAACATCCTGATTGGCTGCTTAAAATCCCTTTACAATGGGATGTGGCTACTGAGGACATTTTGAGGTAAAATATCTTCTTTTTTTTACATAGAGATGTTCAGGTGATATTTTCTAGTCAGCTTTTTACATATATACTGCATCACTTTCATGTGCTTCAATATTTGGGTGTCATGTGGGGTTGCCACCCACCCCGGTATCAATGGGACAGTCCAGGTCTGACGCTCTGTGTCCCGTGTCCCAGGAACTACCCTTAAATGCCCCAGGCTAAGAGTTGGAACACCTGTAGTACAGAAAGGCCAGAGAGTTCCAGGAATTAAATAAACCGGTTAGCCAGTCCTGTGGTTAAATTGTAATACTGCTTTTGTCTAGGGAGCTAAATGTTAGAGTTATTGAGGGAAACTATAAGAAACTATAAGAAAAACGCTGTGTTATTAGAGATAGCGAGCATGCAAGACTAGTATTGTAGCGAAGACGCTGTAGTTGGGGAGTGGGCTGGGAAACAAACCGACGTGAGTTATACAATAAGGAGGAACTACAGTACTGGGGGAGGCGTAAAGTTGACAGGACATCTGCCCAGGTTTGTTGACTGTCATCGTTCCAAGTGTAGGCTTTTGTCGTGTTCTGGGGTTACAGTGGGACAGTGGGAGGGTCGAGGAGGGGAGTCGTCACATCCTGCTGAGAGCGGCAGAGAGAGGTCAGGACGGCGTTGGTACGGTGGCCGCGGGCTGCATAGTGCACTGCACATGCTGAAACATGGCCAGTTACCTTCTCCTGTGCAGCAGCAGTCGCCTTTGGTAAGAATCCTGGAACCCTTGCCCCGGCCCTGAGCCAACAAGTGCAGTGCAGCCACAGAGAAACTTTAACTGTGAGTAATACCCAAGCCACGCCCAAACCACGCCCCGAGACACACCCTCTCCACGCACATTTAAAAAGTGTCCAGGAATTTTCTGGGCAAAAAGCGGCAACCCTAGTGTCATGTCCTTTTTAATACTACTTTTTATTTCTTAAAAAAAGGCACATTCCTGTCCTGAATAAACCTTCTTTTTCTTGTTAGGATTCCAATGATATCTCCCTCCCTCCCCTTATGGCTTATGGTGTTTACTTGTTCCAGCTAACAAGTGCTGATAGGAAATACACAACTGATACCATTATATTACTATTCTTGCAACTTTTACCTAACATTTTTTTCTGTCAAAAATATTTCTCTTGTTAAGTGTATCCAGTCCACGGATCATCCATTACTTATGGGATATTAACTCCTCCCCAACAGGAAGTGCAAGAGGATTCACCCAGCAGAGCTGCTATATAGCTCCTCCCCTAACTGCCATTACCAGTCATTCTCTTGCACCCAACGAATAGATAGGATGTGTGAGAGGACTGTGGTGATTATACTTAGTTTCATACCTTCAATCAAAAGTTTGTTATTTTATAATAGCACCGGAGTGTGTTATTCCTTCTCTGGTAGAATTTGAAGAAGAATCTACCTGAGTTTTTCTATGATTTTAGCCGGAGTAGTTAAGATCATATTGCTGTTTCTCGGCCATCTGAGGAGAGGTAAACTTCAGATCAGGGGACAACGGGCAGATTAATCTGCAAAGAGGTATGTAGCAGCTTATTATTTTCTGACAATGGAATTGATGAGAAAATTCTGCCATACCGATATAATGTAAACTCAGCCTTAAATGCAGTAGCAGCAACTGGTATCAGGCTGTCATGTATGTATATTTTACACTTCAGTATTCTGGGGAATGGCACTTCACTGGAATTATACTGTATGCATAAAACTTTAGCCTAATTTGCAGGGACTAGCAACAGGCTTTTTAATAACACTCAATTTATTAATGTTAAACGTTTTTTGCTGGCATGTAAAATCGTTTAATTTTCTGAGGTACTGGGTGAAAAAATTTTTTGGGCACTATTTTTTTCCACTTGGCAGTCGTTTTATTTAATTTATGACAGTTTACTGATCTCTCTCACTGTTATGTGTGAGGGGGAGGGACCTTTTTTGGTGCTTTTGCTACGCATCAAAAAATTCAGTCAGAAGTTTATTGTCTTCCCTGCATGATCCGGTTCATCTCTACAGAACTCAGGGGTCTTCAAAACTTGTTTTGAGGGAGGTAATCACTCACAGCAGAGCTGTGAGATTGTAGTTGACTGTGATAAAAAAAAAAAAAACGTTTATTTCTGTATTTTTTTTTTTATTTTTTTTTTCTGCTATCAGGGTTAGTTATCCTTTGCTAATGGGAGTAATCCTTTGCTAAAATTGTGTTTTTTACAAAGATTTGATGCTATAACTTTTCAGTTTATTAATTTTCAACTGTCATAACTTTTTCTGTGCTTCTTATAGGCACAGTACGTTTTCATATTATAGTAAATTACTTGAAAAGTATTTCCAAGTTGCTAGTTTATTTGCTAGTGTGTTAAACATGTCTGATTCAGAGGAAGATATCTGTGCTATATGTGCTAAAGCCAAAGTGGAGCCCAATAGAAATTTATGTACTAACTGTATTGATGCTACTTTAAATAAAAGTCAATCTGTACAAATTGAACATATTTCACCAAACAACGAGGGGAGAGTTATGCCGACTAACTCGCCTCACGTGTCAGTACCTGCATCTCCCGCTCGGGAGGTGCGTGATATTGTAGCGCCGAGTACATCTGGGCGGCCATTACAAATCACATTACAGGATATGGCTACTGTTATGACTGAAGTTTTGGCTAAATTACCAGAACTAAGAGGTAAGCGTGATCACTCTGGGGTGAGAACAGAGTGCGCTGATAATATTAGGGCCATGTCAGACACTGCGTCACAATTTGCAGAACATGAGGACGGAGAGCTTCATTCTGCGGGTGACGGTTCTGATCCAAACAAACTGGATTCAGATATTTCAAATTTTAAATTTAAGCTGGAAAACCTCCGTGTATTACTAGGGGAGGTGTTAGCGGCTCTGAATGATTGTAACACAGTTGCAATACCAGAGAAAATGTGTAGGTTGGATAAATATTTTGCGGTACCGGCGAGTACTGACGTTTTTCCTATACCTAAGAGACTTACTGAAATTGTTACTAAGGAGTGGGATAGACCCGGTGTGCCGTTCTCACCCCCTCCGATATTTAGAAAGATGTTTCCAATAGACGCCACCACACGGGACTTATGGCAAACGGTCCCTAAGGTGGAGGGAGCAGTTTCTACTTTAGCTAAGCGTACCACTATCCCGGTGGAGGATAGCTGTGCCTTTTCAGATCCAATGGATAAAAAGTTAGAGGGTTACCTTAAGAAAATGTTTGTTCAACAAGGTTTTATATTGCAACCTCTTGCATGCATTGCGCCTGTCACGGCTGCAGCAGCATTTTGGTTTGAGTCTCTGGAAGAGACACTTGAATCAGCTCCATTAGATGAGATTACACACAAGCTTAAAGCCCTTAAGTTAGCTAACTCATTTATTTCAGATGCCGTAGTACATTTAACTAAACTTACGGCTAAGAATTCCGGATTCGCCATTCAGGCACGCAGAGCACTGTGGCTAAAATCCTGGTCAGCTGACGTTACTTCTAAATCTAAATTGCTTAATATACCTTTCAAAGGGCAGACCTTATTCGGGCCCGGGTTGAAAGAAATTATCGCTGACATTACAGGAGGTAAAGGCCATGCCCTGCCTCAAGACAGAGCCAAACCTAAGGCTAGACAGTCTAATTTTCGTTCCTTTCGTAATTTCAAAGCAGGAGCAGCATCAACTTCCTCTGCACCAAAACAGGAAGGAGCTGTTGCTCGCTACAGACAAGGCTGGAGACCTAACCAGTCCTGGAACAAGGGCAAGCAGGCCAGGAAACCTGCTGCTGCCCCTAAGACAGCATGAATCGAGGGCCCCCGATCCGGGAACGGATCTAGTGGGGGGCAGACTTTCTCTCTTCGCCCAGGCTTGGGCAAGAGATGTCCAGGATCCCTGGGCGTTAGAGATCATATCTCAGGGATACCTTCTAGACTTCAAATTCTCTCCCCCAAGAGGGAGATTTCATCTGTCAAGGTTGTCAACAAACCAAATAAAGAAAGAGGCGTTTCTACGCTGCGTACAAGATCTTTTATTAATGGGAGTGATCCATCCGGTTCCGCGGTCGGAACAAGGACAAGGGTTTTACTCAAATCTGTTTGTGGTTCCCAAAAAAGAGGGAACTTTCAGGCCAATCTTGGATTTAAAGATCCTAAACAAATTCCTAAGAGTTCCATCGTTCAAAATGGAAACTATTCGGACAATTTTACCCATGATCCAAAAGGGTCAGTACATGACCACAGTGGATTTAAAGGATGCTTACCTTCACATACCGATTCACAAAGATCATTACCGGTATCTAAGGTTTGCCTTTCTAGACAGGCATTACCAGTTTGTAGCTCTTCCATTCGGATTGGCTACGGCTCCGAGAATCTTCACAAAGGTTCTGGGTGCTCTTCTGGCGGTACTAAGACCGCGAGGAATTGCGGTAGCTCCGTACCTAGACGACATTCTGATACAAGCTTCAAGCTTTCAAACTGCCAAGTCTCATACAGAGTTAGTACTGGCATTTCTAAGGTCGCATGGATGGAAGGTGAACGAAAAGAAGAGTTCTCTCTTTCCACTCACAAGAGTTCCCTTCTTGGGGACTCTTATAGATTCTGTAGAAATGAAGATTTACCTGACAGAAGACAGGTTAACAAAGCTTCAAAATGCATGCCGTGTCCTTCATTCCATTCAACACCCGTCAGTAGCTCAATGCATGGAGGTGATCGGCTTAATGGTAGCAGCAATGGACATAGTACCCTTTGCACGTCTACATCTCAGACCGCTGCAATTGTGCATGCTAAGTCAGTGGAATGGGGATTACTCAGACTTGTCCCCTACTCTGAATCTGGATCAAGAGACCAGAAATTCTCTTCTATGGTGGCTTTCTCGGCCACATCTGTCCAGGGGGATGCCATTCAGCAGGCCGGACTGGACAATTGTAACAACAGACGCCAGCCTACTAGGTTGGGGCGCTGTCTGGAATTCTCTGAAGGCTCAGGGACAATGGAATCAGGAGGAGAATCTCCTACCAATAAACATTCTGGAATTGAGAGCAGTTCTCAATGCCCTTCTGGCTTGGCCCCAGTTAACAACTCGGGGGTTCATCAGGTTTCAGTCGGACAACATCACGACTGTAGCTTACATCAACCATCAGGGAGGGACAAGAAGCTCCCTAGCAATGATGGAAGTATCAAAGATAATTCGCTGGGCAGAGTCTCACTCTTGCCACCTGTCAGCAATCCACATCCCGGGAGTGGAGAACTGGGAGGCGGATTTCTTAAGTCGTCAGACTTTTCATCCGGGGGAGTGGGAACTTCATCCGGAGGTCTTTGCCCAAATACTTCGACGTTGGGGCAAACCAGAGATAGATCTCATGGCGTCTCGACAGAACGCCAAGCTTCCTCGTTACGGGTCCAGATCCAGGGATCCGGGAGCGGTTCTGATAGATGCTTTGACAGCACCTTGGACCTTCGGGATGGCTTATGTGTTTCCACCCTTCCCGATGCTTCCTCGATTGATTGCCAGAATCAAACAGGAGAGAGCATCAGTGATTCTAATAACGCCTGCATGGCCACGCAGGACTTGGTATGCAGATCTAGTGGACATGTCATCCTGTCCACCTTGGTCGCTACCTCTGAAACAGGACCTTCTGATCCAGGGTCCCTTCAAACATCAAAATCTAATTTCTCTGAAGCTGACTGCTTGGAAATTGAACGCTTGATTTTATCAAAACGTGGTTTTTCTGAGTCAGTTATTGATACCTTAATACAGGCTAGGAAGCCTGTTACCAGAAAGATTTACCATAAGATATGGCGCAAATACTTATATTGGTGCGAATCCAAGAGTTACTCATGGAGTAAGGTTAGGATTCCGAGGATATTGTCTTTTCTACAAGAAGGTTTAGAAAAGGGTTTATCCGCTAGTTCCTTAAAGGGACAGATTTCAGCTCTGTCCATTCTTTTACACAAACGTCTGTCAGAAGTTCCGGACGTTCAAGCTTTTTGTCAGGCTTTAGCTAGGATCAAGCCTGTGTTTAAAACTGTTGCTCCACCATGGAGTTTGAACTTAGTTCTTAATGTTTTACAGGGGGTTCCGTTTGAACCCCTTCATTCCATTGATATCAAGTTGTTATCTTGGAAAGTTCTGTTTTTAATGGCGATTTCCTCGGCTCAAAGAGTCTCTGAGTTATCTGCCTTACATTGTGATTCTCCTTATCTGATTTTTCATTCAGACAAGGTAGTTCTGCGTACTAAACCTGGGTTCCTACCTAAGGTGGTCACTAACAGGAATATCAATCAAGAGATTGTGGTTACATCTTTGTGTCCTAATCCTTCTTCGAAAAAGGAACGTCTGCTACACAATCTAGATGTAGTCCGTGCCCTGAAATTTTATCTACAGAAAACTAAGGATTTTCGACAAACGTCTTCCCTGTTTGTCGTTTATTCTGGTCAGAGGAGAGGTCAAAAAGCTTCGGCTACCTCTCTCTCCTTTTGGCTTCGTAGCATAATACGGTTAGCCTATGAGACTGCTGGACAGCAGCCTCCTGAAAGAATTACAGCACATTCTACTAGAGCTGTGGCTTCCACTTGGGCCTTTAAGAATGAGGCTTCTGTTGAACAAATTTGCAAGGCTGCAACTTGGTCTTCTCTTCATACTTTTTCCAAATTTTACAAATTTGACACTTTTGCTTCTTCGGAGGCTGTTTTTGGGAGAAAGGTTCTTCAGGCAGTGGTTCCTTCCGTATAAAGAGCCTGCCTGTCCCTCCCGTCATCCGTGTACTTTAGCTTTGGTATTGGTATCCCATAAGTAATGGATGATCCGTGGACTGGATACACTTAACAAGAGAAAACATAATTTATGCTTACCTGATAAATTTATTTCTCTTGTAGTGTATCCAGTCCACGGCCCGCCCTGTCACTTTAAGGCAGGTAATTTTTCCATTAAACTACAGTCACCACTGTACCCTATGGTTTTCCTTTCTCTGCATGTTTTCGGTCGAATGACTGGTAATGGCAGTTAGGGGAGGAGCTATATAGCAGCTCTGCTGGGTGAATCCTCTTGCACTTCCTGTTGGGGAGGAGTTAATATCCCATAAGTAATGGATGATCCGTGGACTGGATACACTACAAGAGAAATAAATTTATCAGGTAAGCATAAATTATGTTTTTTATTGTATTGTATTTTTCAGTGCAATGTCCCTTTAAAATATATTCATGTCATTTGAATTCTTTCTTGCTAAGCCCATTTTGTACAGAACAAGGACAGACACTTTGGTATCTGTATTATTTTTATATTTTTTAAAAACAAGATTTATATAAACTTGCTTGTGTTCTCAGTGAAGAACCTTGGTGATTTTTCCACTGACAAGCAAACTAAATATACATGTTAATCATATTTATAACAGCATTTCTAAAATGATTTCTTCAAATGATTTCTATAATTTGTCTTAAAAGTGACTTAAAGGGGTAGATTTAACAAACAGTGGATGACTCGCCAGAAACTTAAAAGGACATGAATCGTATATTTTTTCTTTCGTGATTTAGAAAGCGAATGCAATTTTAAACAACTTTCTAATTTACTTCTATTATCTAAGTTGCTTCATTCTCTTAATATCCTTTGCTGAAAAGCATACCTAGATAAGCTCAGTAGCTGCTGATTGGTGGCTGCACATAATTGTCTCGTGTGATTGGCTCACCCATGTGCATTGCTATTTCTTCAACAACAGATATCTAAAGAATGAAGCAAATTAAATAATAGAAGTAAATTGGAATGTTGTTTAAAATTGTATTCTCTACCTGAACCATGAAAGAAAAATGTTGGGTTTAATGTCCCTTTACGTTAAGAAGCAGCGACCTTTTATGTGGCGGACTGCAATCATCCTGATCGGATACGATCGGAATGATTGACACCCCCTGCTAGCGACTGATTGGCTGCGAATGTGCAGGGGGGCCGCATTGCACAGGCATTTCACAAGAAATGCTTGTGCAATGTTTAATGCCGACAGCATATGCTGTCGGCATTTAGTGATGTCAGGCATACATGATTCGCTACAGTGAATCATGTCCGCCCTGCAATTGGTAAATCTACCCCAATGTGATATAAACCCAACATTTTTCATTCAAAATTAAGATAGAGCATACAATTTTAACCCCGTAAGGACCAAGGACGTACGCCGTATGTCCTCAAAAATAATACACTTAACGACCGAGGACGTATGGCATATGTCCTTGGTCTTGGAAAGCGGTGGAAGCGATCCTGATCGCTTACAGCCGCTTTCCGGTTATTGCAGTGATGCCTCGATATCGAGGCATCCTGCAATAACCCTCCTTGGCCATCCGATGCAGAGAGCCACTCTGTGGCCCTCTCTGCACCGGACATCGATGGCCGGTATCGTTGGTGGGTGGGAGCCAGTCTGGGAGGCGGGTGGGCGGCCATCGTGGGCGGAATCGCTGGGGGCGCACACGAACGCGTGCGCGTGCACGGGGGGCCGGGAGCTGGTGCGTGCACGGGGTGGAAGCGGGTGGGAACGGCTACACTACAGAAAAAATGTTGAAGAAAAGTGGGATAAAGTGGGGTAAAATTTAATTTAAAAAAGCATCTAAAGGATCTGGGAGGGGGAGGGGGGTTGTTTCGGGGGGGAAGCTACACTACAGAAAAAAAAAAAAAAAAAAAAAGCATTTTTTTTGGTAAACTGGGTACTGGCAGACAGCTGCTAGTACCCAAGATGTCTCCCAATAAGGTAGAGGGAGAGGGTTAGAGAGCTGTTTGGGGGGGGGATCAGGGAGGTTGGGGGCTAAGGGGGGATCCTACACATCAGCATATGTAAATATGCTAAATAAATAAATAAAAGATACCTTTTATTTTAGTACTGGCAGACTTTCTGCCAGTACTTAAGATGGCGGGGACAATTGTGGGGTGGGGGAGGGAAGAGCACTGTTTGGGAGGGATCAGGGGGCCTGATGTGTCAGGTGGGAGGATGATCTCTACACTAAAGCTAAAATTAACCCTGCAAGCTCCCTGCAAGCTACCTAATTAACCCCTTCACTGCTAGACATAATACACGTGTGATGCGCAGCGGCATTTAGAGGCCTTCTAATTACCAAAAAGCAACGCCAAAGTCATATATGTCTGCTATTTCTGAACAAAGGGGATCCCAGAGAAGCATTTACAACCATTTGTGCCATAATTGCACAAGCTGTTTGTAAATAATTTCAGTGAGAAACCTAAAGTTTGTGAAAATGTGAAGTTTTTTTTTTTATTTGATTGCATTTGGCGGGGAAATGGTGGCATGAAATATACCAAAATGGCCCTAGGTCAATACTTTGGGTTGTCTACTACACTACACTAAAGCTAAAATTAACCCTACAAGCTCCCTAATTAACCCCTTCACTGCTGGGCATAATACACGTGTGGTGCGCAGCTGCATTTAGCGGCCTTCTAATTACCAAAAAGCAATGCCAAAGCCATATATGTCTGCTATTTCTGAACAAAGGGGATCCCAGAGAAGCTTTTACAACCATTTGTGCCATAATTGCACAAGCTGTTTGTAAATAATTTCAGTCAGAAACCTAAAATTGTGAAAAAGTGAACAATTTATTTTTATTTGATCGCATTTGGCGGTTAAATGGTGGCATGAAATATACCAAGATGGGCCTAGATCAATACTTGGGGTTGTCTACTACACTACACTAAAGCTAAAATTAACCCTAGACGCTCCCTACATGCTCCCTAATTAACCCCTCCACTGCTGGGCATAATACACGTGGGGTGCGCAGTGGCATTTAGCGGTCTTCTAATTACCAAAAAGCAATGCCAAAGCCATATATGTCTGCTATTTCTGAACAAAGGGGATCCCAGAGAAGCATTTACAACCATTTATGCCATAATTGCACAAGTTGTTTGCAAATAATTTCAGTGAGAAACCTAAAGTTTGTGAAAAAAATTGTGAAAAAGTGAACAATTTTTTTATTTAATCTCATTTGGCGGTGAAATGGTGGCATTAAATATACCAAAATGGGCCTAGATCAATACTTTGGGATGTCTTATAAAACAATATATATAAATGTCAAGGGATATTCAGGGATTCCTGAAAGATATCAGTGTCCCAATGTAACTAGCGCTAATTTTGAAAAAAAAAAAAAAAAAAGGTTTGGGAATAGCAAAGTGCTACTTGTATTTATTGCCCTATAACTTGCAAAAAAAGCAAAGAACTTGTAAACATTGTGTATTTCTAAACTCAGGACAAAATTTAGAAACAATTTAGCATGGGTGTTTTTTGGTGGTTGTAGATGTGTAACAGATTTTGGGGGTCAAAGTTAGAAAAAGTGTGTTTTTTTCAATTTTTTCCTCATATTTTATATATTTTTTTTTATACTAAATTATAAGATAATATGAAAATAATGGTATCTTTAGAAAGTCCATTTAATGGCGAGAAAAACGGTATATAATATGTGTGGGTACAGCAAATGAGTAAGAGCAAAATTACAGCTAAACACAAACACAGCAAAAATGTAAAAATAGCCTTGGTCCCAAACGGACAGAAAATGGAAAAGTGCTGTGGTCTTTAAGAGGTTAAACAACTTTTCCATTTACTTCTGTTATGTATTTTGCTTCATTCAATTGGTATTCTTTGTTGAAGGAGCAGCAATGTACTACTGGGAGCTACTACTATTGTTATCCATAAACTGATATGTATTGTCCTGTAAATGTGGTTTACAATATTTAGGGCGCACAACACGCAATATACGCACTAGATGGAGTGAACATTTTCGAAACATCAAGAAAAAATCAGACAAACATAGTGTATCCAGACACCACATTCAGGAACACATTGGGGAGAACTGCAGTTTCATGATTACACCATTAGAAAGTATCCCAGGATTCAATAAATACAATAGATTCAATAAGCTTCGCCAAAGGGAAACATTTTGGATTTACAAGTTTGGTTCCCTTTTTTCTGATGGGCTAAATGAAGTTATAGACTCTGCAGCTTTTAAAAAAGGAATACTGTTATTAGTAGCTCCATAAGTTCTTCCAAGATTTCAGTGGGTTATAACTCAGTGGTATATTATCTAGTAGTTGACTAGATTTAATATGTTGGATGTTTACATAATGGACCTTATTATTATTTTTTTATTTTTTTTGATCCAAATATATATTTTTAAGGTTGGGGTTACATCATTTAAAAGGGTCCCATATAAATGGTTATTGATTGAGGAGATATGTGTTTGTATTAGATAATATAGTTTATTTTTTGTCCAGGTTGTAGTGGCCAGTTGGTCTGGTATTTGTGGTATCAGTTTATGGATAACAATTTAGGAAGGGTCCTTACATTATGTTAGTATATCCAACTTGTATTATTAATTGTTCTGTTATACATTGTAATTCCATGTGAAGTCAATCCTTTTAGTTTGATATTTGTATATGTCACAAGAGAGCTCCAATTGAAGATCGAAGATCCAATATTAATGAGATATTGGATTGATGGGCCAACAGTCATAGGTTCCTATGACCGTATATTATTTTAATATAATAATGTTCACTGTCACATTATCGTGTAAATTTATCATATATTCTTTTATATTTTTTTTTATATATCTCTATACATGTTCTCTTGAACAATTTATTGGAATGTCATTCCCTTAATTTAAGGTAGTATAGGTAAGGACCGTTAGAATTTATTATAGTTTGAGATGGTTTGACACTTAATTACAAAAGTCACATTGGGGTTTTATTCACATATCATTAGTTATATATAGGTATATATAACTTATTTATAATTTATAGATTTTGTTTATAGTAATTTATACACATACACAGTAATTTATACACATACATTTCATCTAACACTAATATCCTATTCTTTATAGGTCAATTTTGATATAATATAACAAAATGGATCACAATATAGTATCGATCACAAGTTAGTAATTGTTTCTTAGTAGAAAATAATGTATATTCATTATTTATAGAATCTCTATATCATTACATAATCACACCATAAGAGCGTATATATTTTATACATTAAACACTTAATTATCATTTTTTGGTGGTGCCCATATTTAATATTAATATTTTTATCAATTAGGTAGGTTATAATGATGATTATCATATTAATAATAATACTATTAGGTTGCCTATTTTGGACAGAGATGTGGATTTAAAAAATATATCCAATAACTGTAATTTTATTTCTCGTAGGACCAAAACAATTGGTGACTTAGAAGGGATTTTAGTAAAAAATGTAACGCTTCTAGAACAACAAAAAATTGGTTGACAATCAAAGAACGTTTTTCTAATTGTAATGTAAGACCATGCAAAAGTTGTTGTTTTGCCATCATAGGGGATACTTTTACGTCTACACAAACTGGTTTAGTTTATAACATCAAGGAACATATCTCCTGTACCTCTACCTTTGTTATATACTTACTCACTTGCAATATTTGCAAATTTCAATATGTAGGTTTAACCTCCAGGATGCTAAAAGATAGGGTTAGAGAGCATCTTCTATCCTTAGAAGCAGAGGTCCCTAAGACACCAGTTGCAAAGCATTTTGCATTATATAAGGATAATATTGCAAGATTTGGCTTTCAAGGTATTGAAATGGTAACATTAGGACCCAGAGGGGGAGATAGATATGCTGCACTTAGCAAAAAAGAGGTCTTTTGGATTCACACTCTGAAGACAGGTGCCCCATTTGGTATAAATAAAATCAGTGATATTAAACTGTTTATAGATAGATCTGGCATTTCTTAATGTAGACACAGCTTAAAGCTCTGGAACTAACAAGTTCTGTTCTACACGGTCTTATTCTAGGTGCAGTTGCTTACCATGATCATGGTTCTGTTCCCATACCAATTTATATACGGTGGCATTTGACTTTTATACCTGATAGGATATGGTTTGGGGGTTGATTCCATGTCTCGTGTGTGAGCATTTGTCCCTTGTAACAATGTATCTTAGAGAGCTATAATTCTGTTACCTACACAAAGATGATATTTTTGCTCTTTAGCTGTATATTGCCATATTGATTTGCTTGTGTTTTTACTTGCTCATTTATTTTGATCTAAAGGAATCTTTGTTTTTCCAAAATTGTGTTATGCTTTTATCTCTTCACATATATAGATGAAATAATATATTTAGGGCTTAAAGATCTAAATATTATAATATTGTAAGTAATACTCAATGTCAGATGTTTGACACATGTATTTATCTAAACAATTTCATTGATATTAGGTAAATATTGAACTCGTTGTCCACATTACACAGAATACTGTTGTTTGTGCTTACCATGTAATATGCATGTTCAAGTTAACGTAGATTCCCATGTTTCGTAAAAGAATATGTGTGAATTGTAGTTCTTTATTTTCTGTTATTGTTAAGGATTTGAAGTGTATTATGAACCTAAAGGGGGGGTGTCAACACCTCCAACAGGTATTTAGAGGATTACCACACACCTGTTTGTTAGCTCTGATGAAGTGCTGAGTGTGGCAGGAAACACGTCAGCTGTAGTCAGGTCTGTGTTTACAATGCCTTTGCAAGTTTTTATCATGCATGCCCATTAAAATGTACATTTTAACTTTATATCATTAGCCTCCCTGTTTTCTGGATATGGGTAATTGTCGTTCTTAAAGGTGTTGTACCCTTTGTCTACTACAGAAATGTATATCCCATACGTCACTAGCTCATGGACTCTTGCCACTTACATGAAAGAAATGGAAATTATTATAACCAAAAAAAATGAAATTATTACAATAGAGAACAACATGAACAAACAAGAAAAAGGGAACATTTCAATTAGGGAGAATCACATATAGAACGGAAATACGTCCCCCTGAGTAATAGGTTTGAAGTTTTAGAAGAAAAAGATAATTATGCGGATGAACAGTCGTCTACATGCACATACAATGGTTCTAGAGTAGAGCAGCGCCATTTTTTAGGCTAGGGCCAACATACAGACAGAGGAAACCTGCAAACGTTTTCACAGAGGGCAAATGGAATGAGAAAAAGAAGACGTTGGTCAGACTAAGGGGAAGAAGGGGCAGGAAGTCACATAAAACCACAAGACAAAAGAAAGAAGTACAAGCACAAAAAAGAATGGTATATACAATTTAACATTTTTATTTCATGATTCAGATAGAGCAGGCAATTTTAAGCAACTTTCTAATTTACTCCTATTATCAATTTTTCTTCGTTCTCTTGCTATCTTGATTTAAAAAGCAGGAATGTGATGCATAGGAGCCGGCCCATTTTTGGTTGAGAACCTGGGTTATGCTTGCTTATTGGTGGGTAAATGTAAGCCTCCAATAAGCAAGCACTATCCATGGTGCTGAACCTAAAATGGGCTGGCTGCTAAGAGTTACATTCCTGCTTTTAAAATAAAGACAGCAAGAGAACGAAGAAAATTTGATAATAGGAGTAAATTAGAAAGTTGCTTAAAATGTAATGCTCTATCTGAATCATGAAAGAAAAAAATTTGGGTTCAGTGTCCCTTTAAGTAAATTTCAATTAACTGAGAGCCACCAAAAGATTTTGGAAAAAGGTTTATCGTTTGCCCCCACTAACAAATAGAACAGGTTTAATACTTATATAGATGTGAATAAATTTGTTAGATCACTCACCCTAAAAAGTTTTTTTATGAAAAATCCGATAGAAAGACAAGTACAGGACCAGATGAGAAAGGTTTCCTACATTCTGGACTAAAAAGTTAATCATCATTCTACCCAAAAAATGATGGGGGGGGGGTATGTTATGAAACATTTGAAAAACTAGTCCTTAAAGTGATTGTAAAGTCAGCCTCCTGTCTAAACATCTGTGTAACAGTTGTCAATAAAAAAACTTGACTTTCATTCATCAATTCCTAAGATTTTACATTGTTACCTGTATTTTCAGTATCTTCTAATAATTTTCGCTAAACTCATCCTCCTCTCGGCATTCGCGCTCCTTTACTGTAGTTTTTGATGGACGTCTTCATAGCCAATTACTGCTCTAACCACAGGGGGACCCACCCCCTTACCATGCGGTGCAAAGCTAATCTATTGTAAGCTTGTGCACATTTCGCGCATGCGCAATAGAACTAAATACGGCGTCGCAATAGAACTTTATACGGAGTCCTGTCATTTCCTAACTATTGTACCGCTTGGATTAGTGGATATGAAAGGGCTCCGTATATAGGTACTTTGTCTTATCTATCTTATCTATCTGACTTACACAATTGACTTACACTCGATATAATATTATTTGTTATTTGCGGGATTAAAGGGTTTTCTTTTAGTAGATCCTGTCCTTCGCCACTCGCAACGATAGTTTTCATTGAATAGACTCATTCAATGAATACTATGTTCTTAAAAAGCGGAAACAGGAGTAACGCATGCGCAATGGAAAATCTACACGGGAGCGCGCAGTGCCGATACGTAAACAGCGGGTGGGACCGTTGTTTACGTAATATGGAGGAGAATTAGCAAACAGTGAGTGGGAGGAGCGGGTAAAGTGAACGATCGATATTTAGTATATAAAATTTAAACGAAATGATAACTTTTATTACAAAATTATTGTGGCGGTATGCTTAATCAGATGATTCTCTACAAAACTATATCATCCAAACATGAAAAATTTACATTCACTTTAAGGATATAAAAACATCAAGAATGGGAAAAATAACAGTGGCAATAAAAAATTTTATCTGACAAAAAAAATTAAAGGGACATGAAACCCAAAAATTTTCTTTCATGGTTCAGATAGAGAATACAATTTTAAACACCTTTCTAATTTACTTCTATTATCTAATCTGTTTTATTCTCTTGGTATCATTTGTTGAAGGAGCAGCAATGCACTAATGGTTTCTAACTGAACACATGGGTGAGCCAATCATAATTGGTATATATATATATATGCAGCCACCAATCAACAGCTAATAACTAGGTTCTCTGCTGCTCCTGAACTTGCCTAGATAAACCTTTCAGCAAAGGATAACAAGAGAAGGAAGCAAATTAAATAATAGAAGTAAATTGGAAAGTTGTTTGAAATTGTATTCTCTATCTGTATCATGAAAGAAAATGTTTGTGTTTCATGTCCCTTTAATAAAGAGTCTAGAATAAAATAAGGATAGGATATAGTCTTTAGATCGGCTGACAAGGAGGGTGGGAGAGTTATTTTGGATAGGGAAAAATATTTAGATATTTGTACAACATTAGTGAATGACACAGATACATATACACAGATACATATAAACAGTGTATAAGAAATCCAACTAGCTTTTTCAATTTGGAATTGAAAATCCTTTTGAAAGACGCAAAAGAAAAAGGAATTTTAAATGAAAAATAATTTAATTATTTACTACCTTTATTTCCCAAGATACTACTGTTTTATATTTTACCAAAAAATCATAAATCAATTACCAACCCAGCAGGACGCCCGATTATATCAGGGATACACTCACTGACTTCGAATCTCTCTGAATATATTGATAAATATCTGCAAAAATACGTAAAAAATTTGGATTCTTATCTTAGAACAAGTACTAAGAACAAGTACAAGAACAAGTACTAAGGAGCCTATTTAACAAATGTCTTGTGGACCTGATCCGACAGTGCGGATCAGGTCCGCAAGACATCGCTGAATGCGGAGAGCAATACGCTCTCCGTATTCAGCATTGCACCAGCAGCTCACAAGAGCTGCTGGTGCAACGCCGCCCCCTGCAGACTTGCGGCCAATCGGCCGCCAGCAGGGGGGTGTCAATCAACCCGATCGTACTCGATCGGGTTGATTTCCGGCGATTCCTGTCCACCTGCTCAGAGCAGGCGGACAGGTTATGGAGCAGTGGTCTTTAGACCGCTGCTTCATAACTGGTGTTTCTGGCGAGTCTGAAGACTCGCCAGAAACACGGGCCTTCAAGCTCTATACAGAGCTTGATAGATAGGCGCCTAAATGTTATTAAAAATTGTGAATGGCAAGAAAACATGCTTTTAATAACATGTGACATAACTTCGTTATATACATGTATTAAACACGTAGATGGGTTAAAAGCGGTAAGTTATTCTTTGGATCTTGATACCACCATAAAGAAAGAGCAATCAAATTTTCTATTAAAAGCAATTGACTTCATCTTAACACATAATTATTTTTCTTTTGAAAACAAATTCTATAAACAAATCTGTGATACGGCTATGGGTACCAAATTCGCCTCCAGCTATGCAAATCTTTTTATGGGATACTGGGAGTCCAAGTTTTTGGAAGGAGCTGGGCAGGGGGCGAATTTGGTACTCTTTAGAAGGTACATAGATGATATTTTTATGATTTGGAATGGAAATCATGCATCCTTTATGGAGTTTTTAAACCAAATGAATACTAATGATAAGAACCTAAAGTTCACTTGTGAATCTAGCCCAGAAAGTATTGTTTTCCTGGATTTAGAGATCTTTGTTTGTAATGGTCTTTTAAATATGAGGACCCACTTCAAACCTGTTGATGCAAATAATTTTATAGAATCATCTAACTGTCATCTGGAAAGATGGAAGCGGAATATCCCTAAGAGCCGGTTCCTAAGACTTAAAAGAAATTGTAACAGGCAGGAAGATTATGTGTTGCAATCAGAGATATTAAGTAACACATTTGTCGAAAGAGGGTATAAAAAAAGAGGATATAGAAACAACAAGAATAGAGGTTGGGGAGAAAGATAGAGATATCATTTTGAATACACAAAGGAAAAATACAAAAGATGAGCAGCTAGTGAATATCCCCTTTATTACACAATAGAGTGGAAATCATAAAGTAGTAGAAAAAATTATTAGGAAACATTGGGGGGTCCTACTACAGGATGATAGGTTGGGCCAGATTTTACCATAAAAACCTAGAATTGTATATAGAATGGCTGATAATTTAAAGAAAAAATTAGCACCCACTGAATTAAAAAGGAAAAATAATAGCTTAATTGAAAAAGACCTAAGGGGGAACAATTTACAGGGTTTCTTTCCATGCCTAGCATGCAAAGCGTCCAGACATTTGAAAAAAAGTAAAAAATTTAAATCAACAATTACAGGTAAAGACTATAAAATCAATAATGTGATCAGATGTACTGATCGGAATGTAGTATATCTGATTGAATGCAAATGTGGCAAACAGTATATAGGTGAGTCAGAAAGGCCAGTAAGGGAAAGAATAAAGGAGTATATTCTGTCAATAGAAAATGCAGATGAGGACAGAAATAAAGATCTCCCCGTCCAAATACATTTCAAAAACTGTAATAAATGCAATCTAAAACATTTTACTTATACTGGAATAGCCAAACTAGAAAAAAACTGGAGAGGAGGAAATACACATACGAATCTACTAAAGCTTGAGGCTAAGTGAATCTTTGAATTAGATACCCTAACCCCAAATGGTTTGAATCTAGAATTGGAACTATCTGCATTTTTTTAGGACTTTAAAATAACTTTATTTAGATTTTTTTTTTTTAAGTTTTTGGAATGTTTCATATAACCTTGTAGTAGGAAGACTGTTCTATATACATGCTGCAATATGATGTTTTAATGAAAAATGATTTAAAAAACCTATTTCTGTAAAAGAAAAACTAATTAAACAATATTTTAGCTATGTGTTTAACCTATACAATCATGCTAAAATAATTATCTTCCAATTTTGTCTCTGCATTACTGGTTTATAGGAAACTATAGTTTACATTTATATTAGAGAGTATAAACCATTATGGGTTTTAAAAAATCCTAAAAAATCCTATCTATTTACTTTAATCCGTATTTCAAATTAAGAATGTAAAAAGATCTGAACTATCTAAGGGGTACAGCATCACAAACTTCACAGAAAAGATGGTCGTTGCAAGAGCCAATCAAGAAGGAGAAAATCCGGAATCAGGTGTACAAAAAGAGGACAGGGTAAAGCCACTAACCATAACTGCTTGAAAAAGACAACAAGGGTCATTGAAACGCGTTGCAGAATTTGTTTGTTTGTCCTAGGAAGGCTACCATACCCCAGAGGGGAAACCGGAAGAGACTTCAGAAGCGTCTCCAACAAACAAACCGCCTAGGTTTCCAGTCTGGTTTAAACGGCTGGGGTGGACTCCAGGAAGCGGCATTGCAAGGAGAGTGCAAGAGGTCTGGAAATTGGATCCGGCAACAACAAAACAAAAAGGGTTGGTTGAATAGACTAATCTGTTTGTGCTATACAGGTATAAGCATCAAGTGATTTCTACGATTCAGCAAACATTTTGTCATTTGAATTCAGCTGGCTTGGTTGATTATATAACGGATGCTTGTATAGAGACTTACTTTTTAAGAGACTTGTGTTTGTTTCTAGAGTTGCTATGCTATAAATTCAACAATATACTGATGTTAGAGATATTGGATTGATTGATATCATTGCCTATATGAATTGATTACATTGTTTATATGAACTGTGCACATAATGAATGAATTGTAGAAACTTTTTTATTCAGTAAACATTATTTATGGCAACAGATATAGTTTGCCCGTTATTCAGTCTTTCTATGATTGACAAAGGGTATTTACTTTTTGGCGCAGGTTTTATATACTGATTTGGTAAGATATTTTGAATTTGTTGTCCCTTTTTTGAGAGGTTTATAGAACCTGTTTGCATAGACTTTCAGCGCACCTGTTTTTAGACTTTTTGTTCTAAAAAAATTGCTACTTTAACAAAGGATACCAAGAGAATTAGAAAGTTGTCTAAAATTGTATTCTCAATCTGAATCATGAAAAACAAGGGTTTTATTTCCCTTTAAGGAAACCTACATTTGTACACACAAACTTTTCACAATAATAAAATGGAGCCATAAAATGCATTTTTAGATATTTATTGCTGTAAGCGTGTTGATGTTATACAATTGCACAAGGCAATGACCCATCAAAAGTGCTGTTGTATTATCTGTAAGCTATTGGACTGTTCTTAATGTGATTTAAAAATGTTTATTGCATATTATTGTTTTTGCTGTAAGCATGAAGAAATTTAATTTGCATGTTTTGCCATTGCCCAAGATAATGACCTTGCAAAGTAATCAGACTTGTAGCGAAGTGTAATCTGTATAGTAATGGAATATTCTTATGATTTGTCAGTAACACACCATGAAACATTATTAATATGCTATTGCTGTGATAGACATACTTATTCCTAAAGTGTTTTGAGATTTATATTATACATTATTTTAGCATGATAAAATTCAGTCTGTTGCATATCAGGCAGCAGTTTCAGGTTAATAGATAAAGTATTTTTGTATGTCATAGTGCAAAGTTCTTTCACAGTGTTTTTAGTTTTTCCAGTGATACGTTCCATATATGGTTTTTGCATCCCAAGATTTGCCCAGCAAGCTGCGAGTCTGTTTCCGCATTTTTTAGCGGGTGTCATCTACATCCATGTGTTGAATGGTTTCTTCCACCAGTTCTAGTTTTGTGATGGACTCAGTCATTACAGCTGTAGTACCCCTCTTGTAACGGTAGGAACCCATTCTATATCATCAAATAAAAAAATGAGGAATTACATATATTTATGAGTGAACTTTAGATATGAACAAATGTTTCAAAAAGTGTTGTTTTGTTTCACATTAATGTTTGAATGTTAATTTTATCTTTTACATTAAGTATTTAAATATTTTAATAATACTATTTAAATAATAAGTCAAGACTTGAGCGGAATCAGTAATTAAATGTAATTTTCAAATGGTAACATTTGATAAAGAATTTAGTTTTCTAGAACCATTTGAATGGAACGAATACCAGGTGGACATTTGTTCTTCCATCTGAATATTAAAATTCCAACATTTAACCATACCTAGTTCATATTTGAAATTATAGTTACAGGTCCAGACAGTCTTCATGAGAAGACAGAAGAAGTTATGGAGGTGGAAAAGTGAGGTAGTCATAGGAAAGTCAGAGACAGTTATGAAAATACAGTAGAAGTCTTGGAGATGGAAAGAGTAAGATAGTTAAAGGAATTTCAGAGGTAATCATGAGAAGACAGAAGTCATGAAGATGAAACAAAAGAGATAGTCACAGGAAAGTCAGAGCTTATCTTGAGAACGAATGAGATAGTCATAGGGAAGTCAGATCTTATCATGAGAAGTAGACATGTGCGTTTGTCAAATTCGGAGCTTCGGATCGATTCGAATTTCCGAATTACCGTAGCACCGAAACTAACAAATTAGTTTAGATTTATTCGTTACATTCGGATGGCCATGGACTAATCACAATTACACTAGTATTGTACAGTATATTAGGTTATATCACTCTGCTATGGGTTACACCTAATATTACAGTACATAATACTAGTCTAATACACAGCACATCCCACCTAACACATACCGAACTTCCGAATGTAACGAATCGAATACGAACCGAATACATCCAAATTTATTTTAATCCGAATGAATCTGAAACGAATGCATTCGAATGTATCTGAATCCAAATCGATCCAAAAACGAAATTTGAAAACATCCAAATCGATCCGAACCGAAACAAATTTTTCCGCCATGCACAAGTCTAATGAGAAGACAAAAGAAGTCATGGAAATAGAAATAGTGATGTAGTCATAGAAAACTCAGGGGTAATCATGAGAAGTAGAAGAAGAAGTCAAGGAAATGGAAAGAGTGAGAGGTAATCATGAGAGGATAGAAGAAGAAGTCAAGAAGATGGAAAGAGTGAGATAGTCATAAGAAAGTCAGAAAGACAGAAGAAGTCATGGAGATGGAAAGTGGGAGATAGTTATAAGAAGGGAATCAAGAAACACTGAAGGGCTGGAGAGGCAGCTATTAGAATATTGCAATCAATAATAGGAAGGAGGAAAGACAGTCTACAGTAGATAGAAATATACATGAGAAGATAAGAGAGCCACTGGACATGGAGAAAGGATAGCAAAAGACATACAAATAGGGTTAGCCACAGAAAGAAGAAAAAGAGAGAGAAAAGAAAAAGAGGGAGATGAAAACGAGGAAAAAGGGAAAAAAAATAATATGCAAGAGTACAAATAGAGAGTAAGAAAGAAAAAAAATATTCAAAAAAGAGAGAAAGGATGGAAAACCCTTTGAGAAAGAAGCAGAAATTTTCAAAAGAGAGACAGTTATGGAAAAATAATTTTTGCAAGAGAAGAAAGAAAAATAGTTTATCTTGAGGAACAAGTGACAGAGCCTCTGGAAAGTTGAAATGTCATAATTAAATAAGAACAGCCAACGAAAGCTAGAAGACAATCAGGTAGTTCAATTAGTATAATGGATAAAAGTTGGCTTCTGAGAAAGGATGAGAAGACAATAGTACGAGGTTAGTTTGATACAAGATTACAATAATTCTACCTCTTCTCAAATGAAGATTATTTTCAACAACCGGTATAAATAGCAATGTATTGATACCGTTCTATACCTACGTTTATTTCTACACTTACTTCTTGCCTCGCTTCTCTGTATCTGTGTAGCCTCGTAAGATGGTTGTCCCCTCTTTAGCAATCACACACAAGTCCACCCCACTTCCTGATCCTAAATCACAGAGGATCCCGGCAGTAATTGATTCTGTGACCAGTTGCTTCGCGTCTTCTAACTGTTAACCGAAGAGACACAAACACACAAGAGGCATGAGAGGAAGGTGGTGTAGAGGAAGTCATGAGGAGTGAGATGATAAAGATAGGGTGGTGTTAAAGGGACGTGGAAGTCATGTTCCAGAGAGAGTGTACAATTTGAAAAAAATAAATACAGTTAAATTTAATTTCTATTCTATCATATTTATCTTTATATCGATCCTTAGCAACCTTTCATGCGAGCATACTATGCACTAAATGGCACCTGTGTTTGCCACAATTTTGTAATAGTATAAGAAATCTAGTGCTCAAGATGTGCACACTCCTGAGCCTACCTTATTATGCTTTCCTGAAAAGGAGCTTAGTTTTAATAAAAGAGAAAGAGGAAAAGTTGATAACAGCAGTAAATCAGAAAGTTTTTTCATTGTGCACTGTATTTGAATCATGAAAGTTTAATTTTGGACTTTCATGTTCCTTTAATAGGCAGATTGTTCATAGCAACGTTATGAGGCAATAAGAGAGCGAAGGAAGGAAAATTCATATTAAAGGGTCATTAAACACTTTGAGATGGAAATATAAAATTATAAATTATATATATAAAAAACTCTGCAATATGCTTTCATTATTTATTTTGTCCCCCTTTCCTGTAATTCTATTCTGAAATTGAGAGCTTTTCAGTTCCTGTTAGAAATGGAAGTGCAGAACACTGTTATATTCTACACAGCCATTGACTGCACACTCTAGTGACCTATTTATAACTGTCCCTAATTAGCTTCAGCAGAGAAGGTAACCTAAGTTACAACATGGCAGCTCCCATTGTTTTATAGACACTAAAACTTATTTACATTTAATGTCCCTTTAAAGTCAAAATTATACTTTCATGGTTCAGATGGAGCTTGTCACTTTAAGAGACTTTTCAAAATTCCTCTTTTATCCCCACTTCCTGTTTCTCGCCCTCCTACCCATCTAGATGGTATATTCCCATGGGGGGAGGGGTCTCAATTCCTCCTGTACTCATTTTGTCATATTTTGTCTTGTCTCTTACAAGTTCTGTATCATTGTTTTACTTAATGAATTGTACACATGTACAGCACTGCAGAATATGTGGGCGCTTTCTAAATAAAGTATAATAATAATATCACATTACTTTGTTTTCTTGGTATTCTATGTTGAAAAGCATACCTAGGTAGACTCAGGAACAGCAATGCACTGCTAGGATCTATCTGGTGATTGGTGGCTACATACATATGCTTCTATTCATTGGCTCACCAGATGTGTTTAGCTAGCTCCCAGTAAAGATGAATTAGCACAGGTTGTTTGTATTAAATCCATTCCCACCTATATACAAATTGCATACACACTAGTGTTTTCCATGTGCCAGAAAATCACATGAATATAGACATATAATTAAAGGGATCTGAAACCCAAAAAATGTATTTTCTTTCCTATGGCATGGAGAGTCCACGAATTCCAATTACTAGTGGGATATTCAACTCCTGGCCAGCAGGAGGAGGCAAAGAGTAGAGTACACTGGAATTGAATAAAAACTGCGCCAGAAATGGAAAGGCTACCCTTATTACAGTATATGACCCTTTACATATACAAAAAGGAAAGACAGGAAATCAAAAAGGTTAAAAAAGGAGCGCTAGATAAGCTATTCCAAAAAAACCCTGGCTATAAAAAAATTTAAGTGGTGGTTATGGGATATAATATCTATGTATGATTAAAAGTGCAGTTTACAATGAATGAAATTCAACTAATAAAACTCAACTAGTAAAACTTGATTTCAAAATGTATTGATATAAACATATAGACAAAACATAACATTTATAAAAGCATATTTATGTAGCGGATATGGCCATTCCAAAAAAATACGTTACGAATATGAAATCTCTGTGCACAGATAAAAGTATAAAAGTTAAAACATGTACGTATCAGGCACATATATTTCTGACTGACAGTAAATATAAATATAAGTATAAGATGTGGCAATGAGACAAAGTTGGCATTTCAGAAGACGCTAGTGGTTATTGCCCAATCGGATTGTAAAGCTTATAGTCTCTAGTGAGGAACTAGTAGAGTCAAAGTTTTATATATGAGTTTGTCAGAAAAATGGCTTCGTAAGAGTGTGCCTGTGTCCGTTACTCACTTTTGCCGTACTCGTTAGTAATTCTCCATTTAGTTACATCAAGCGTGGGTGCGTTCTGTGTACAGGGGAGATTTTTCAAATTAGGACCAGGATGACATGCGAAAGCATGTATGTAGTTTATTTAGCTACATGTATTAGTGGCATGCAATATTGTGGGCGTACCAGTAGGTGTCTAAGAACACGATGGGGTGAACACCTCAGAAACATCAAAAATAAGTATAATAAACAAACGCCTAGATTTAAAGTTCTGCGTTAGCCGTCAAAACCAGCGTTAGGGGGCCCTAATGCTGGTTTTGGGCTACCGCTGGTATTTAGAGTCGTGTAGGTAAGGGTCTAACGCTCACTTTCCAGCCGCGACTTTTCCATACCGCAGATCCCCCTACGCCATTTGCGTATATCCTATCTTTTCAATGGGATCTTTCTAACGCTGGTATTTAGAGTCTTTCACTTCAAACAAAGACACACTGTTGCAAAAACCGTGTATTTGAGCCATAAGACATGTAATCACTTTCAGCTGTGTGCAACCAAAACAGACTGTTATTTTTTTCTTTCAAATCGGTTTGTAGTCTCGCATGTATTGTTGCCACAACCTAGTTATCTAAAGGAATCAAATTGTTGCAAAGTTCTTACTTGTAGCACTCTAATATCCGGGTACATATAGAGTGTTAACTGTGTATATATTCTGCTGAGTGAGTTTTACACATACATTATTGGGTATTATATTTCTCCTTTGTAGGTAAATATATGTTCAAGTAACCTCCAAAACTTTCAGTATTCCAGTATATTATATTGTATCACAGGTAAGTAACATAGGAATATATTGGTGGTCTCGAACTAACTTTGTGCAATGGTAAAAACATCAACCCAGGTTACTCACGGTTATCCGGCCCCACTATGCGGGATATTAGAAAGTGTATCAGGCACTCCTCCTTCTCACCAGACAGCCGTTATCCAGTACAGAACTAGTAGCTTAAAAGATCTCCGCGGTGTATCTCACACACCAAAAAAGGAATCCAATATTACCACAATTGCGAAGAAATAAGCATTCATAGACCGAGCTAAATCAACACTGTGTATTTATTGTCACATCGAAAAAACACATCGACGAAGTGCTGTTTAGCAGCAGGAAACGCGTTGGATGTAGCTGTTGTGTGTGGAGTGGTGGAACCTTTGTTTTTTCGATGTGACAATAAATACACAGTGTTGATTTAGCTCGGTCTATGAATGCTTATTTCTTCGCAATTGTGGTAATATTTAGAGTCTTGGCTGAAGTGAGCGTTAGAAATCTAACGACAAAACTCCAGCCGCAGCAAAAAGCCAGGAGTTAAGAGCTTTCTGGGCTAACGCCGGTTCATAAAGCTCTTAACTACTGTGCTCTAAAGTACACTAACACCCATAAACTACCTATGCACCCCTAAACTGAGGTCCCCCCACATCGCCGCCACTCTTTTTTTAACCCCTAATCTGCCGACCGCAAACCGCCGCCACTTACGTTATCCCTATGTACCCCTAATCTGCTGCCCCTAACACAGCCGACCCCTATATTATATTTATTAACCCCTAATCTGCCCCCCACAACGTCGCCGCCACCTACCTACAATAATTAACCCCTAATCTGCCGACCGGACCTCACCGCTACTATAATACAGTTATTAACCCCTAATCCGCCTCACTCCCGCCTCAATAACCCTATAATAAATAGTATTAACCCCTAATCTGCCCTCCCTAACATCACCAACACCTAACTTCAAGTATTAACCCCTAATCTGCCGACCGGACCTCGCCGCTACTCTAATAAATTTATTAACCCCTAAAGCTAAGTCTAAACCTAACCCTAACACCCCCCTAAGTTAAATATAATTTTTATCTAACTAAATAAATTAACTCTTATTAAATAAATTAATCCTATTTAAAGCTAAATACTTACCTGTAAAATAAACCCTAATATAGCTACAATATAAATAATAATTATATTGTAGCTATATTAGGATTTATATTTATTTTACAGGCAACTTTGTATTTATTTTAACCAGGTAGAATAGCTATTAAATAGTTAATAACTATTTAATAGCTACCTAGTTAAAATAATTACAAAATTACCTGTAAAATAAATCCTAACCTAAGTTACAATTAAACCTAACACTACACTATCAATAAATTAATTACATAAAATACCTACAAATAAATACAATTAAATAAACTAACTAAAGTACAAAAAGTAAAAAAAGAACTAAGTTACAAAAAATAAAAAAATAATTTACAAACATTAGAAAAATATTACAACAATTTTAAGCTAATTACACCTACTCTAAGCCCCCTAATAAAATAACAAAGCCCCCCAAAATAAAAAAATGCCCCACCCTATTCTAAAATTAAAATAGAAAAACTCTTTTACCTTACCAGCCCTTAAAAGGGCCTTTTGCGGGGCATGCCCCAAAGAAAACAGCTCTTTTGCCTGTAAAAAAAACATACAATACCCCCCCCAACATTACAACCCACCACCCACATACCCCTAATCTAACCCAAACCCCCCTTAAATAAACCTAACACTAAGCCCCTGAAGATCATCCTACCTTATCTTCACCACGCCGGGTATCACCGATCGGTCCAGGCTCCGAAGTCTTCATCCAAGCCCAAGCGGGGGCAGAAGATGTCCATGATCCGGCTGAAGTCTTGGCCCAAGCGGGGGCTGAAGATGTCCATGATCCGGCTGAAGTCTTGATCCAAGCGGGAGCTGAAGAGGTCCATGATCCGGCTGAAGTCTTCTATCAAGCAGCATCTTCAATCTTCTTTCTTCCGGATCCATCTTCATCCCGCCGACGCGGAACATCCTTCTTCACCGACGACTTCCCGACGAATGACGGTTCCTTTAAGGGACGTCATCCAAGATGGCGTCCCTCGAATTCCGATTGGCTGATATGATTCTATCAGCCAATCGGAATTAAGGTAGATAAATTCTGATTGGCTGATAGAATCAGCCAATCAGATTCAAGTTCAGGTGGTGGGTTGTAATGTTGGGGGGGGTATTGTATGTTTTTTTTTTACAGGCAAAAGAGCTGTTTTCTTTGGGGCATGCCCCGCAAAAGGCACTTTTAAGGGCTGGTAAGGTAAAAGAGCTTTTCTATTTTAATTTTAGAATAGGGTAGGGCATTTTTTTATTTTGGGGGGCTTTGTTATTTTATTAGGGGGCTTAGAGTAATTAGAGTGTAATTAGCTTAAAATTGTTGTAATTTTGTAATTATTTTAACTAGGTAGCTATTAAATAGTTATTAACTATTTAATAGCTATTCTACCTGGTTAAAATAAATACAAAGTTGCCTGTAAAATAAATATAAATCCTAATATAGCTACAATATAATTATTATTTATATTGTAGCTATATTAGGGTTTATTTTACAGGTAAGTATTTAGCTTTAAATAGGATTAATTTATTTAATAAGATTTAATTTATTTCGTTAGATAAAAATTATATTTAACTTAGGGGGGTGTTAGTGTAAGGGTTAGATTTAGCTTTAGGGGTTAATAAATTTATTAGAGTAGCGGCGAGGTCCGGTCGGCAGATTAGGGGTTAATTATTGTAGGTAGCTGGTGGCGACGTTGTGAGGGGCAGATTAGGGGTTAATAAATATAATATAGGGGTCGGCGGTGTTAGGGGCAGCAGATTAGGGGTACATAGGTATAATGTAGGTTGCGGCGGTGTACGGAGCGGCAGATTAGGGGTTAAAAATAATATGCAGGCGTCAGCGATAGCGGGGGCGGCAGATTAGGGGTTAATAAGTGTAAGGTTAGGGGTGTTTAGACTCGGGGTTCATGTTAGGTGCAGACTTAGGAAGAGTTTCCCCATAGGAAACAATGGGGCTGCGTTATGAGCTGAACACTGCTTTTTTGCAGGTGTTAGGTTTTTTTTCAGCTCAAACTGCCCCATTGTTTCCTATGGGGAAATCGTGCACGAGCACGTTTTTGAAGCTGGCCGCGTCCGTAAGCACCGCTGGTATTGAGAGTTGCAGTGGCGGTAAATTATACTCTACGCTCCTTTTTTGGAGCCTAACGCAGCCATTCTGTGAACTCTAAATACCAGCAGTATTTAAAAGGTGCGGGGGGAAAAAACCCAGCGTTAGCTACGCGGGTCGTTACCGACAAAACTCTAAATCTAGCCATTAGTGTATCCCAACATAGTACACTTGTAAATGAGGGTAGAGAGGATACTTACCATATTATCCCCATTGAATATGTCCCAAAATCTTTGCGTTACAATAGGTTCAATAGGTTACTACAGAGGGAAACCTATTGGATATGGAAACTGAGAACCTTATTTCCTGAGGGTCACAATGAGAATATTGATCAGCTTTCCAATAGGTTCCCTGACTGAACACATATTAGTAGAGTTTAGTGACAGATTATATAGTATGCTGTTAGTAGGATTTGACTATATATGCACTTTGTTTTTATATTTAAATCAGGTCACCTACTTTAGTGTGGGGGATATCCTTTATAATTGTGTATATGCATATGTATATGTGTTTTGTTTTGATATTTGAATTATGGTATTATACTTGGACGTATGTGTATATATATATGTTTTTTTTGTGACTGAATACTTGCTTTATTTGTTCTGTCGTTATGACGATGGAGTGACTATGTTATTGGTTACGCTCACGTAGTATGGGGCTATTGCCGGCTCTATGTGAGGCACTTGTCATCAATACGGATGCCGTAATGCAGAAGTTCAGTGGATAGTTATTTTTCTCATGAGGTACTAGAAAACCTATTTAGAGGAACTAGAATGACAATGATGTGTGTTCATTTGGTATTGGCTGCATGTGTGAATCATGATTTGATATCAAAGAATTTGAGTACTATTATAAATCAGGGCTATTTATGTATCAGTTTTCATGATGTATGGGTCTCTTTGTTGTTATTATACATGATATAATGAAGACTATTTTATGCATACCTGCTTCACTATGATATACAGGTGAAACTTGAAAAATTAGAATATCGTGCAAAAGTTTATTTATTTCACTAAAGCAACTTAAAAGGTGAAACTAATATATGAGATGGACTCATTACATGCAAAGCAAGATAGTTCAAGCCATGATTTGTCATAATTGTGATGATTATGGCTTACAGCTCATGAAAACCCCAAATCCACAATCTCAGAAAATTAGAATATTACATGCAATCAATAAATCAAGGATTGTACATAGAACAATATCGGACCTCTGAAAAGTATAAGCATGCATACTGTATGTACTCAGTACTTGGTTTGGGCCCCTTTTGCAGCAATTACTGCCTCAATGCGGTGTGGCATGGAAGCTATCAGCCTGTGGCACTGCTGAGTTGTTATGGAAGACCAGGATGCTTCAATAGCGGCCTTCAGCTCTTCTGCATTGTTCAGACTCATGTCTCTCATCTTTCTCTTGGCAATGCCCCATAGATTCTCTATTGGGTTAAGGTCAGGCGTGTTTGCTGGCCAATCAAGCACAGTAATCCCACGGTCATTGAACCAGGTTTTGGTGCTTTTGGCAATGTGGGAGGTGCCAAGTCCTGCTGGAAAATGAAGTCAGCATCCCCATAGAGCTCATCTGCGGAAGGAAGCATGAAGTGCTCCAAAATCTCCTGGTAGACGGCTGCGTTGACCCTGGACTTAATGAAGCACAGTGGACCAACACCAGCAGATGACATGGCTCCCCAAATCAACACAGACTGTGGAAACTTCACACTGGACTTCAAGCATCTTGCAGTGTGTGCCTCTCCATTTTTCCTCCATACTCTGGGTCCTTAGTTTCCAAATGAGATGCAAAATTTGCTCTCATCAGAAAAGAGGACTTTGGACCACTGAGCAACAGACCAGGTCTGTTTTTCTTTAGCCCAGGTAATACGCTTCTGGCGTTGTTTGTTGTTCAGGAGTGGCTTGACAAGAGGAATACGACATTTGAAGCCCATGTCAAGGATCCGTCTGTGTGTGGTGTCTCTTGATGCACTGACTCCAGCCTCAGTCCACTCCTTGTGAAAGTCCCCAACACTTTTGAATGGCCTTTTCCTGACAATCCTCTCCAGGCTGTGGTCATCCCTGCTGCTTGTGCACCTTTTTCTTCCACACTTTTCCCTTCCACATAACTTTCTATTAATGTGTTTTGATACAGCACTTTGGGAACATCCAACTTCTTTTGCAATTACCTTTTGAGGCTTTCCCTCCTTATGGAGGGTGTCAATGATGGTTTTCTGCACAACTGTCAGGTCAGCAGTCATTCCCATGATTGTGATTCCTACTGAACCAGACTGAGAGACCATTTCAAGGCTCAGGAACCCTTTGCATGTGTTATGGCTTAATTAGCTGATTAGAGTGGGACACTTTGAGCCTAGAATATTGCACCTTTTCACAATATTCTAATTTTCTGAGATTGTGGGTTTGGGGTTTTCATGAGCTGTAAGCCATAATCATCACAATTATGACAAATCACGGCTTGAACTATCTTGCTTTGCATGTAATGAGTCTATCTCATATATTAGTTTCACCTTTTAAGTTGCATTAGTGAAATAAATGAACTTTTGCACGATATTCTAATTTTTCGAGTTTCACCTGTATATATTAAGACACTATGTATAATCATTGCTATGATGGAGGGGGAGTGGACTAAGTGAAGTCCCTCCACAGCAGTAGACAATTATTAATTAACATCTAACATGTGTATTGGATGTTTTTTAATTACTGTGTAATGTTTTATGCTTTATATAAGTTGTGATTCCCATTGTATGTTATCACTGCCTGAGGAAAGGGTGCCAGCAGCACTCTGAAACGCGTTGCAGATTTTGTATCTATTTTAAGTTTGTTTATTATAAATTACGCCCCCCCATCCACGGGTTTTTCATTTTAAGGAGTTGTGAGCTTTTTTTGGGAATCTTTTTATTTATTTTTTGCCTGATCGTATTTCACCATCATCCTTGGTCCTGCTTACCAGAGTGAGCCAGCTGGTGGGCTCTAATCTATCAGCCTGCTAGACTTGCACTGTATTATAGTGCGCTTTGTTTGTGAGTATATCATCATAGTGAGGTATTCTGGAGACTGTATATATATTGTAGTGACCATCTGCACTATTGGAGCCTCCTCCCCCTTCCCTGTCTTTCCTCCACTCCACAGATTCCAGGGTTTCATCTTGTTCTATGTGAGCCAGTTGGTGGGCTCTGATCTATCCAGCCTGCCTGACTTGCACTGTTACATAGTGCGCTACCTTTGTGAGTACCTGTGTGTGGAGGGGTTTTTGGGATAACCAATTTTTGTTGCTGTAATTTGCTGCACCATTAGAACACCTTCTTTTTTTGTCTTTTTATTTAGAATCACCACTTGTTTTGAGTAGAGCTGATCCTGGTGTTTGTCTGTCATGGACGATAGCCCCTGGAGGGCGCCTTTGTCCTTTGGGACCATCTTTTGATAGACACAATCTGGTGCATTCTGTGTATGCTGTTAGTATCAGATGGAATGATATTCAGTTTTATTCCTTATAATTGAAACTGTAACCGTCATTTGGCAAAGAGTCTGTTCTTATAGGTACTCTTTAAGAGCAGGTCGATTCTTATGGGTCCGTGACTTGTTGGTGGATTTCTTTGAGGTAAGAGATGGCAAGTGTAATCCCCTCCATAGTGAAGGTCTGCTGTGGAGCCGATTGACAATTGAGGCAAAGAGTACCCTAGCAGAGCTGTTAACTGTCACTTCCCTTACCCATAATCCCCAGTCATTCTCTTTGCCTCTGTCAAGGGAGGATGAGCAAAGATGGTGTCTGAAGATTTTTAATCCTTTTATGGGTACTTTTCCCTGCAAGCAAGAATTGGGGTCCAGCTGTGTCCATGTCAATCTCTTTAGTAAGAGTAATGGTGGCTCTTAGTAATTAGAAGATGGCGAGGTGGTCTTTGCTTAACTTCTAACATTATTGCTACCCCTATTATAGAAAGCCAGGGTTGGTTACTCTGTCCTTTCTTTTCTACAGGTCCCTGGTAGAAGTGGAGGAATCTGCCACACCTCAGAAACCAGTCCCTGCCTGACAGAGCAGGATCCACAGGTAAGTGCTTTCCATTCTAGGTTAGAAGGTACCAGCACTCTAAGGGTTAATCCCTTTCTGGAATTACTTGGGGCTTAGTATCTCTTATTGGGAGATATGTCACTACACTGCACATATATGTATGATAGCAGAGAGGGCACTGCTAGGACTGTGAGGGTGTTTGAGGCTGACAAGGGAAGGAGACATACTTTATTTTATGGAGGGGCTTGGAGAGTGTAATGGAAGGCTCAGAGGGCAATTGCTATCTAAGAGGATAGCTCATTTGTGAAAATTGAATCCCTGTTACTTTCACCGGCCTTTCTCTTCTCACCGTTTTTACAAGTTGTGGTGCAGTTTTCTCAGATTCTGACTCTATAGTGGAGAAATTAAAGGTTTAAACTAGAACACCTCTGTTTACTAAAGGAGGTCCTTGTACTTTGGAAGACTCTGATTCATCTGTCGTTAGGAATCCAAAGAAGTCTAGTAAACTCAATAGAGTATATGATGTTCCTTCTTCTGTGGACGTTTTTCGGGTTCCAGGCCGTATGTCAGAAATTATAGCGCAGGAAAGGGAAAAAACAGGATTTCCCTTTTCCTCATCCCCTGCTTTTAAAAAGATGTTTCCTGTTGCAGACTATCTACACGGGACTCGTGGCACACAGTGCTATTTCTACTTTAGGCAAAAGAACTACTATTCCTATTGAGGATAGCTGTTCCTTTAAGGATCCCATGGATAAGAAGCTGGAAGCTTACTTAAAAAAGATGTACATTCATCAGGGATTGCAGTGGCAACCTGTTGCAAGTATTGCTACAGTCGCTGGGGCGGCATCTTATTGGTGCGATGCCTTGTCTGACTTGATTTCTGAGGAGTCTCCTATAGAGGAGATCCAGGATAGAATCAAGTCTCTTAAGTTGGCCAATACTTTCATTTGTGATGCAAACATGCAAGTGCGTAGACTGGGAGCCAAGATTTCTAGCCTTGCTATTGTAGCTCGCAGGACCCTGTGGTTAAAATCTTGGTTGGAAGATGTGACTTCTAAGTCCAAACTTCTATCTTTACCTTACAAGGGTAAGACTTTATTTGGTCCTGGTCTGGCTGAGATCATTTCCAAAATTATGGGTGGAAAGGGATCTTTCCTACCGCAGGACAAGAAGAATAGACCTAAGGGTCACCATTTTTATTCCTTTCATAACTTCAAAGGACAGAGATCTTCCTCCTCTTCTTTCAAGCTGGAGCAATCCAGAACCTAATGGAGGCCCGGTCAACCTTGGAACAAGGTAAAGCAAACCAAGAAACCTTCTGTTGATTCCAAATCGGCATGAAGGGGCCGCCCTTGATCCTGTTTTGGATCAAGAGGGGGGCAGGCTATTCCTTTTTTCGGCAGGCTTGGATCCGTGATGTTCCAGGACCTTTGGCCGTGGAGATCGTATCTCAGGGATACAGAATAGGATTCAAGTCTTGTCTCCCCAGGGGCAGATTTCTCCTGTCAAGGTTATCTGCAAACCAGGTAAAAAGAGAAGCCTTCTTAAACTGCGTAAAGGACCTATTTTCCCTGGGAGTGATTGTTCCAGTTCCTGTAGAGGAATAGGGTCAAGGTTTCTATTCAAATCTGTTTGCAGTTCCCAAAAAAAGAGGGAACTTTTCGTCCAATTCTAGACCTCAAGTGTCTCAACAAATTTCTCAAGGTTCCGTCCTTCAAGATGGAAACTATTTGTTCCATCCTACCATTGGTACAAGAAGGTCAGTTCATGACTACCATAGATCTGAAGGATGCGTATCTACATATTCCCATTCACAGGGAACATCACCAATTCCTTCGGTTTGCATTTCTGGACAACCATTTCCAGTTTGTGGCTCTTCCCTTTGGCCTTGCCACGGCTCCTCAAATCTTTACAAAGGTCCTGGGGGCCCTGCTGGCGGTGGTCAGATCTCAAAGCATAGCGGTGGCGCCTTATCTAGACAACATCTTGGTTCAGGCGCCATCTTTTCAGTTAGCAAAATCTCATACAGAGATGCTGTTATCTATTCTTCATTCCCACAGGTGGAAAGTGAATCTGGAGAAGAGTTCCCTAGTACCAGACACCAGGGTGTGTTTCTTAGGAACGATGATAGATTCTCTAGCCATGAAGATTTTTCTGACGGAGGTCAGAAAATCCAAGATTCTGTCTTCTTGCCTTGTACGTCAGTCCTCTACCCGTCCATCTGTGGCTCAGTGTATGGAGCTAATTGGTCTGATGGTTTCTTCCATGGACATCATTCTGTTTGCTCGGTTCCATCTGAGACCACTACAGTTATGCATGCTCAGACAATCGAATGGAGACCACTCGGACCTATCTCAGAGGATAGTTCTGGATCCCCTATCAAGAGACTCTCTAGCTTGGTGGATCTCACAGGATCATCTGTCTCAGGGTACATGCTTCCTGAGACCATCCTAGGTGATTGTGACCACGGACGCAAGCCTTTTAGGCTGGGGAGCTGTTTGGGGTTCTCTGAAGGCTCAGGGTCTTTGGACTCAAGAGGAAGCTTTGCTTCCCATAAACATTTTAGAGTTGAGAGCAATTTACAATGCCTTGATAACCTGGCCTCAACTATCTTTAGTCCGGTTTATCAGATTCCAATCGGACAATATAACCTTGGTGGCATACATCAATCACCAGGTAGGCACTCAGAGCTCCTTAGCAATAACGGAAGTAACTCGCATTCTGGAGTGGGTGGAGTCTCACCATTGCCTCCGCTCTGCCATCAACATCCCAGGGGTGGACAACTGGGAAGCGGATTTTCTGAGCAGGCAGACCTTTCATCCTGGGGAGTGGGCTCTCCACCCAGAGGTTTTTACAATGATAACTCTCAGGTGTGGGGTTCCAGAATTGGATCTGATGGCGTCTCATCTGAATGCAAAGCTTCCAAAGTACGATTCAAGATTAAGAGATCCTCAAGCTGTTCTGATAGATGCTCTGGCGGTGCCTTGGAACTTCATTTTGGCGTACCTGTTCCCCCCGTTTGCTCTCATTCCTCGAGCCATTGCTCATATCAAGCTGATTCTAATAGCTCCTGTCTGGCCTCGCAGGATCTGGTTCGCGGATCTGGTGAAGATGTCATCTCTTCCCCCTTGGAAGTTGCCTCTGAGGAGGGACCTTCTACTTCAGGGTCCCTTCCTCCACCCAAATCTAGCTTTTCTGAAGCTGACTGCTTGGAGATTGAACGCCTAGTCTTGGCTAGGCGTGGGTTTTCCGAGAAAGTCATTAATACTATGCTTCAGGCTCGTAAGCCAGTTACTCGTAAGATTTACCATATGGTATGGCGTAAATACCTATATTGGTGTGAATTGAAGAATTTCTCTTGGAGTTGAGCGAGGGTGCCTCACATTCTTTCCTTTCTTTAGGAGGGCCTGGAGAAAGGTTTGTCAGTCAGTACTCTGAAGAGTCAGATTTCTGCACTGTCTATTCGCTTGCACAAACGTCTGGCAGATTTACCAGATGTTCAATCTTTTGTTCAGGCTTTGGTCAGAATCAGACCTGTGTTTAAACCTGTTGCTTCTCCTTGGAGCCTTAACCTGGTTCTTAAAGTTTTGCAGCAGGCTCCGTTTGAGCCTATGCATTTGGTTGATATTAAGTTGTTATTGTGGAAAGTGTTGTTTCTACTTCTATTTCTTCTGCTCTCAGAGTTTCAGAACCTTCGGCTCTGCAGTGTGATTCCCCTTATCTTATCTTTCATGCGGATAAGGCAGTCCTTCGTACTAAATTGGGATTTCTTCCCAAAGTGGTATCGGTTCGCAAAAGAAATTGTTGTTCCTTCTTTTTGCCCGAATCCTTCTCAAAAGGAACGTCTCTAACACAATCTGGATGTTGTGCGTGCTCTCAAATTTTATCTACAAGCAACTTAAGATTTTCGTCAGTCTTCTGCCCTGTTCGTTGTTCTTGCTGGAAAGCATAAGTGTCAGAAGGCCACTTCTACTACTCTTTCTCTCTGGTTGAGAAGTGTTATCCGGATAACTTTTGAGACAGCTAGACAACAGCCTCCTGAGAGAATTACAGCTCATTCCACTAGGGCTGTCTCTTCTTCCTGGGCTTTTAAAAATGAAGCTTCTGTGGAGCAAATCTGCAAGGCAGCCACTTGGTCTTCTTTGCATACTTTTTCCAAATTCTACAAATTTTATACTTTTGCCTCGGCGGAGGCTTCTTTTGGGAGAATGGTTCTTCGAGCGGTGGTGCCTTCTTTTTAGGTTCGTATGTCTTGTTTCGCCCTCCTTTTCATTATGTGTCCTCTAGCTTGGGTATTGGTTCCCACTAGTAATTGGAATTCATGGACTCTCCATGCCATAGGAAAGAAAACAAAATATATGCTTACCTGATACATTTCTTTCTTTCCGGGCATGGAGAGTCCACGACCCGCCCTTATTACTTTTAAGACGGCTGTTTTTTTTTTTTATATATAAACCTCAGGCAACTCTATACCTTTGTGTTATCTTCTTTTTCCATTTTCCTTCGGCCGAATGACTGGGGATTATGGGTAAGGGAAGTGACACTTAACAGCTCTGCTGGGGTACTCTTTGTCTCCTCCTGCAGGCCAGGAGTTGAATATCCCGCTAGTAATTGGAATTCATGGACTCTCTATGCCCGGAAAGAAAGAAATTTATCAGGTAAGCATACATTTAGTTGTTTTTTACTTCTATTATCAAATTTGCTTTGTTCCTATGGTATTTTTTATTGATTAGATACCTAGGTAGGCGTCTGTAGCACTACACGGCAGGAAATAGTGCTGCCATCTAGTATTCTTGCAAATAAATAACATTCTTGCAAAGCTGCTGCCATATAGTGTTCCAGACACGTGCACGCTCCTGAGCTTACATCCCTGCTTTTCAACAAAAGATACTAAGGGAACAAAGAAAAATTGATAATAGAAGTAAATTAGAAAGTTGTTTAAAATCACCTGCTCTATCTGAATCATGAAAGAAAAATGTTGGGTTTCATGTCCCTTTTAGGTAAGAAGATTCATTGAGGCATATTTAAGAAATGTCTTGCGGACCTGATCCGACAGTTCGGATCAGGTCCGCAAGACATCGCTGAATGCGGAGAGCAACGCCGCCCCCTGCAGACTCGCGGCCAATGGGCCGCCAGCAGGGAGCTGTCAATCAACCTGATCGTACTCGATCGGGTTGAATTGTTGTGATTCCTGTCCGCCTGCTCAGAGCAGGCAGACAGGGTTATGGAGCAGCGGTCTTTGTGACCGCTGCTTCATAACTGCTGTTTCTGGACAGTCTGAAGACTCGCCAGAAACACGGGCCGTCAAGCTCCTTTCGGAGCTTGATAGATAGGCCCCATTGGATACATCCAGATTGAGATCTTAGTTCCTTACCTCCATGTTGGGCTTGAATCGATCCTCCAAAACAGCCATCGCAGCAGAAGCTCCAGACCCTAAAAGACATTGAAATAGATTTGTGCAAATACCTCATGTGTGTTGTGTTTCCCCTTTATCACAGCTTTGCTGTAAGACTTTAAATTACTCTATATTTAGGGCTAGGTTTCAAGTGGAACGCTAATTTATCGTGTGCCCGCAAACGGGCAAATTCACCCTTTTACGTGCGTGCGAAAAATAACCAGCTGTTACAAGTGGCTGGTTATTTCTACCCCAATCTCACGGTAGCAATTAGCGCTCATAAAATTAACCAGATCAGATCTCTATATAAAATGGTAAATATTTTTTAATAAAATAACTGCAAGAAGCAGTTATGAGGGCTGAAAGTTGGTGGGTTTGGGGTGTTTTTACATTTACATTGCGGTCTATGGGGACTTTGTGTTCCCACTAAATATATATGTATATGCTTAAATACATATTACACATATTAACACATAAATATATATGTATATGCTTAAATACATAGTACACATATTAACACATAAATATATATGTATATGCTTAAATACATAGTACACATATTAACACATAAATATATATGTATATGCTTAAATACATAGTACACATATTAACACATAAATATATATGTATATGCTTAAATACATAGTACACATATTAACACATAAATATATATGTATATGCTTAAACACATAGTACACATATTAACACATAAATATATATGTATATGCTTAAATACATAGTACACATATTAACACATAAATATATATGTATATGCTTAAATACATATTACACATATTAACACATAAATATATATGTATATGCTTAAATACATATTACACATATTAACACATAAATATATATGTATATGCTTAAATACATATTACACATATTAACACATAAATATATATGTATATGCTTAAATACATAGTACACATATTAACACATAAATATATATGTATATGCTTAAATACATAGTACACATATTAACACATAAATATATATGTATATGCTTAAATACATAGTACACATATTAACACATAAATATATATGTATATGCTTAAATACATATTACACATATTAACACATAAATATATATGTATATGCTTAAATACATATTACACATATTAACACATAAATATATATGTATATGCTTAAATACATAGTATCAGAAAAAAGAGTACTGGATGCTCCGATAAAAAGTCACAATTTTATTGAATCTTCATAAAAACAGCAAAAGCATGGAGAAACAGGTAGACACGATTGCAGGCGCAGCACCAGGGCTTACGCGTTTCGGCTGTGAAGCCTTAATCATAGCATACAGGTGCTGGGCCTGACAGGTGCATTTAACACCTTAGGTTGATTCTCATTGGTTAAAAGGAAAGTTTAAAAGAAAAGCAACCAGTGGAGGCTCCTCCATTTGTGCACATTCGCACGTGAACCCCCCAGGGGCAAGGAAGGAGGGGGAAAAAAATGAGCAAAAAAAAAAAATTTAAAAAAAGAGCAAAAAAAAGTTTGTTAAAAAATTTGTTGAATAAAATATATTTTTCCTAATTAATTTATATTGTATTATATTATCCCCAACAAATGCAGTACTGTTTGCTGTACACATATACATTATTACCCATTACATAACCCTCACTACACAAATAAACAAGGCGTAGGATGCAGGAGCTAGGACCGGGTGGACGACAGAGTGAGAGCACACAGTATTTGGCTCGGCTGAGACATTGACAGCTGACGTCACACCACGCTTCACTAGCCACTCCTCTCCAACATCAGGCTGCTGTGCACTGTCTGCCACTAACCTAACCCACATCGCAGTGATCCGATCGCACGTGCGGTTAGAGAGCCCCTATGCCTGCACAGTGATCTATGCATTCACTGTGCAGGCATAGCTCCTCCCAGCCCGGCATTGCCTATAGAGGCTTAATCGCACAAGCTGAAGTGTGCGAGTGGACTTCAGCCTGTGCTCTGCCTCCTCCCACTGCCTGAGCCAGCTTCTGTGATACGCTGTTGCGTACACGTCATGGCCCCCACGAGGCTCCTCCCCCTCAACGGCGCGAAAATCTCATTGTAGAGATAGCCGTTGAGTGGAGAGGAGCTGTCAACAGAGGCAGTGAGCTGTGAGTAGCGTGCAGATCAGTCATGGATAATGCTCACTGTCAGAGTGAAGAAGCATAGCAAGGTATAGAGGAAAACTGAGTTTATTATAAACTGACTGGCAATTTGAAATTGTTTCTTGATTGATCTTAAAGTTAATATTTATGAATATGCACATACCGTCCTTCCCCTTGTGTCGGCCATTTTAGCTCTCTAAACAAAGTGTGAACTCTTAACTGACCACCGCCGCCAACACTAGCTCACCCTTACCTTCCCTGCTTAAATTTGTATACGTCTCAGCCTCCACTGTCTGGAACAAGTTCCTTGTACAGTACAGACAATGCACTCAGCTCAGCCTAGCCTGCATAATCACGCTGTGAGCAATAGTGTGTGCTCAGGCAGCTTGAATGACAATATTATATTAAAGTTAAATAATCTAATATTGTCATTAAAGCACTGCAGCCTGAGCGCATACTGTTCCTGAGCGCAATGATGCCGGCTAGGCTAGAGCTGAGTGCATTGTCTGTAGTTGTTTACCAACTTCCTCTGCTCTGACTTAGAGAGTCATTGTGAGCCTGCTGCCTGAGCCTCATCAACAAGCTGCTCCCAGTGCTGCCACCATCCATCGCAAGCAACAGCAGCCAGGAGGTCACAGAGTCAGACAGAGATCAGCAGGCTGTTAAAGCGTCTCAATCTCACTCTGAAATAATTTACAACTCCAGGTCAGGACATTGCTTTCTTTTCTGATGCAGATGGTTAGTTTACTTTCAGCTGCTTCGTTTAAAATATATAATAATAGCAGAGAGAATGCAGGGGAGAAATGTGAGCACATGTGTTTGTGTTTCTATAGCCTCCGTTAAATCTGCTTCACCTTGTTGTGACTGGGAAACTTATAACAGTCAGTCAGTGTCAAGAGGTTTACACATCTGTGGTTGCACATGTCACTGTGTTAGAGAGGGGCATTTATATTGCTGTTTCAAACAGTTCTTTGACATTCCTCCAATGCATTTCCTTATCTGATAGCCCTTGCCCTCTGTGATAGATGAGGATCTGACAGTCAATAGAATTATGTTTGCTGATTGTCTCAGCTCAGAAAAAATGAGTACAGTGAAAAATAAGACTGCTGAAATTTATTTAATTGTTTTGTTAGATGTCCAGTTTTTCTTGGTACAATTTGCACATTTGAAATGCTATTTTATTTTATTCCATCAACCATTTATATATACTGCATTAAAATGACAATGACCAAAGTTTGTAAATCAAATTCATCTTCTCATATTTTGCAAATATTAAATAAATAGCAGGGACTGGAGTGTCCCACCATGGATCAGTGTTTGAGATTTTATATACCTGTATATAATATATACATAGGCTCCTAGATTCTTGGGCTGGCTCTAAATTTTAAACATGTAGTGTTTTTTTGTTTGTTTTTTTAACTTCTGTGTCCAAAAAATACTGACCACTTTCAGCAGTTTATAAAAATGTTAAAATGATGGTTCAGACAGCTCATTCAATCAGTGAATTCCTCTAATTAAGAAGAGCACTCTGAATGTTGTTCACTGCTGTCTGAGCCACCATTTAACTTTACCTCAACTACATTTTCTTTTATATTAAAATGTACAGATATATACTGTGTGTGTGTGTATATATATATATATATATATATATATATATATATATATATATATATATATAAGCCAACTTCAGTGTCTCAAGGATCTGCCTTTGTCCCCATAAGAGTCTCTGTACAGTCACTTGTGGAGCAATTATATACTTTATTAAGTATTTACAGTGCACTGGAGAGTATGTTGAAAGAAAGTGAATTCTGCATATAAAAGTTCTGTGTGTATATATATATATATATATATATATATATATATATATACACATACATATATATATAAAGGGGCGGGGCTTTAATAAAGGGTGTGGTCTTGTGCACCCCCATCTTTAAAATTCACCAGCCGCCACTGAAAGCAACCCGCCCGCTTGGAAGTGTCATAATAAGTATATAATACTAGAAAATAGCAAATAACAATATCTACAACTGAGAAATATGCTGTGAATAAGTAAAGAAAAGAAACCATATAAGCAAAAATACAAATAAGATCAAATAATAAACGCAGATGAGATGTAAAAAGACAGGACACCGGATATATGGAAGATGAGGGGAAATGACAAATGTAGTAAGGTGCTAAGATTAATATGCAATTAATGTCAACAAATTATTATATACAGAATTAGTGTCAATATCTAATGGGTATGAAAATGAAGAAAGAAAATAATTGTCATGATAATAGGGTACTCCTGTTGTGAACATTGTGCAAAGTAAAAGTATGAACTATAGACTATATTCACAAAATAAGAGGTGAGATTCAAAAGCTCACAATTAGTGTAAACTCAACACATAATCTACATCTTAAGCTGATTAAGTGGAAAAATAGGTGGATATTAAATCCACGAGCAAAAGAGATAACAGAGGACTGGTGTTATTCCCAGTAATTTATTAGATCATATCTGGAGTTAAGTCCTTTGGGTATTCTGGTGTCAAGTTTAAACATCCAGAATGCCTCTCTTTTGGCAAGTAATTTGCTAAGATTTCCACCTCTGCTAGGCAGAACAACTTTTTCAATGATGCACCATCTCAATGAGCTAAGGTTATTGCCATGTTTGCCATTAAAATGGAGTACCAAAGGTGTAGTGGCCTTTCCTATATTGAAAGATGACAAATGTTCTCTAACTCTTGAGTTCATGTCCCTAGAGGTGAGTCCTACATATTGCAGATGACATTGAGTGCAGGAAATAAGATATATGACATTGCTGGCTGTGCAGTTGAGACAAGTCTTGATGTCAAAAGTTTGGCCAGTGGTATAAGACGTGAAATTGTTTGTGACCTGGACAAAGTCACAGGGTTTGCAACGTCTACTGCCACACTTGTACATCCCGCAGTGTCTCAACCACGAGCTTTGGTTAGTCTCAATCTTTTTAAGTTCTGTAGGTGCTAGAATACCCCCTAGGGTATTGCTTTTTCTATAGGAACATTTAAGCCCTTTCTCAACTGTAGTCGCTAGTTTGTCATCTGCAGCAAGTAGAGCGAAGTGTTTTTTCACTATGCTGCATATTTTGTTATACTCTGTACTGAATTGTGTGACAAAGTACACTCCTTGAGGAGATTTTGACCTGTCATACCTTGGTTTGTCTTGTAGGAGCGTCTTCCTATCTATGTGTTCAAGGGACCTCTTGGCCCTTATAACATCATGTGAGGGGTACCCTCTTTCACGTAGTCTTTCTGACAAAGAATCAGCTTCCTTGTCATAGGTTGATCTGTCAGAACAGTTTCTCTTTAGTCTAGTGAATTGGCCTTTTGCAACAGCGAATCTCATTTGTATGGGATGACTGCTGTTGCCATGCAACAGGGTATTCCCAGAAATAGGTTTACGATAAACACTCATGGAAACTCCACTATCCTGTACACCTGTTAGGGTGAGATCCAAATAGTTAATTTGTGTGTTATGTAACTCATAGGTAAACTTTAAATTCAAATTATTAGAATTCAGAAATTCTAAAAAGAGTGGCACATCTGACTGACTGCCTGACCATACCAGGAGGAGGTCATCAATGTACCTCCTGTAGAATTTGATGTCCTGTTTGAAAGGATTACCATCTCCAAAGATGTGGCACAGCTCCCACCAACCTAAATATAGGTTGGCGTACGAGGGAGCAAACTTGGCTCCCATGGCTGTGCCACATCTCTGGAGATAGAACTCCCCCTCAAACCTAAAGAAGTTGTGTGTCAGAAGGAACTCATTGTGAGCTTTTGAATCTCACCTCTTATTTTGTGAATATAGTCTATAGTTTATACTTTTACTTTGCACAATGTTCACAACAGGAGTACCCTATTATCATGACAATTATTTTCTTTCTTCATTTTCATACCCATTAGATATTGACACTAATTCTGTATATAATAATTTGTTGACATTAATTGCATATTAATCTTAGCACCTTACTACATTTGTCATTTCCCCTCATCTTCCATATATCCGGTGTCCTGTCTTTTTACATCTCATCTGCGTTTATTATTTGATCTTATTTGTATTTTTGCTTATATGGTTTCTTTTCTTTACTTATTCACAGCATATTTCTCAGTTGTAGATATTGTTATTTGCTATTTTCTAGTATTATATACTTATTATGACACTTCCAAGCGGGCGGGTTGCTTTTCTTTTAAACTTTCCTTTTAACCAATGAGAATCAACCTAAGGTGTTAAATGCACCTGTCAGGCCCAGCACCTGTATGCTATGATTAAGGCTTCACAGCCGAAACGCGTAAGCCCTGGTGCTGCGCCTGCAATCGTGTCTACCTGTTTCTCCATGCTTTTGCTGTTTTTATGAAGATTCAATAAAATTGTGACTTTTTATTGGAGCATCCAGTACTCTTTTTTCTGATGTTATTATCTCCAGGCCCACTGGTTTGCTACCGCATTCGAGCTCCTCCAGTCCCTCTTTGTTACTGCCCTACCCCCCAAGTTGCCGCTGTTGCAGACTGGATTTGCTGCTTATCGGATCTCTCGAATCCCTTCGACACATTCACACGGAGGTGGATACGGAGGTGGACGCCGACCGAGACGCTGCTTCTCGGAAGTATACACAGACTTGGAACCAGCTACTGATCGCACAGCGACTTCTTTACACACCGCTCAGCACGAGCCAGCCGACAGATGTTCGTTCTCTGAGAGCTGAGGAACCACCAGTTTGAGGTGAGTCTGGCGTATAGACATGAAAAGCCAGTGTTCCCATTGTCTCCGACGAATCTGTAAATTTGAATAAGTGCTGAACCCTACTTGTACTCAAGTGTGTATATCAAGTGACTATACTGAATTTCACTGTTTGGGGTATTTGGGCAGTCTCAAAGCGCAACGACGATTGCTGTATATAATATACACGCTAGTGTGGATCACCTGACTGTTTTCCTTCTACTGCTCATACTGTAAATACATAGTACACATATTAACACATAAATATATATGTATATGCTTAAATACATATTACACATATTAACACATAAATATATATGTATATGCTTAAATACATATTACACATATTAACACATAAATATATATGTATATGCTTAAATACATATTACACATATTAACACATAAATATATATATATATATATATATATATATATATATATATATATACACATACATATATATTTATATTTGCTGCCCATTGCTGCGCGACTTCCTCCCTTCATTGCGCTAGTTCTCATGCCGTGTATATATTAATAAATATATATATATGTGTGTGTGTGTTAATAGGAGCCTATGGAAACGCGCTCTCGTGAGCGCAATGCTACTGTGTAATGTAAATGCGAGGTCACATTCGCATTGCACCTAACTCTAATACCAGTGCACATTTGTGTACGCTGGTATTACTAAGTTGAGCGCAAATATTGCTTTTGCAGAAGCAATAATTTGGGCTCAATTTGTAATCTGGTCCTTTATTGGAAATAGAGGAAGAGTCACGGAATCTCAGTATCTGTTTATTACAGTTTAATATGTATTTGCTTGTATGACGTTCTTACACATAGAGGTGATCCATATGTGCCACTATTCATCACTAGTTGTTATACTATATGAGATGTTTTCTACTGCAATTCTGTGGTCATATCTCCCAAGATATGTGGCTAGGTATTAGGGACTCAGGAGGTTGAGGCAGTCTTTACTGTTTTGTGGGATGGCCGTGTTGGGGGGGATGGGGTCACAAGTGGATAAAAGTTGGATTGTGGGTGTGTCTGGGCGGTTTGTGGGAGGATCAGTATGGTTTGTGGGCGTATCTGAGTGGTCTGTGGACGGGACTAAGGGAAATTCTGCAAAACAGGATATATGACTGTCTCAAAGGGGCGGAGGGACAGAGCTCAGAATTCATCTTTCTTCTGCTGAGGACAAATAGGGACGGATATAAATCAGGCAATGAAAGAGAGTTTGAAAACCCTGTTAGATAATTACGTTAACAATCCTATGTTTCACAAGCTTTCTTTGCACACTTTCTTCTATTGCCTGTTTTAACTATGTCCTTAGCAGGAGAGAGAGATACATAGAAAACTTAAGTTTAAACATGGAGGCCCATTTATCAAGCTCTGTACGGAGCTTGTGGGCCTGTGTTTCTGGCGAGTCTTCAGACTCACCAGAAACAGCAGTTATGAAGCAGGGGTCTAAAGACCACTGCTCTATAACGCTGTCCGTCTGCTCTGAGCAGGCGGACAGGAATCACCAGAAATCAACACGATCGAGTACAATTGGGTTGATTGGCACCTCCCTGCTGGCGGCCCATTGGCCGCGAGTCTGCAGGGGGCGGCGTTGCACCAGCAGCTCTTGTAAGCTGCTGGTGCAATGCTAAATACGGAGAGAGTATTGCTCTCCGCATTCAGCGAGGTCTTGCGGACCTGATCCGCACTGTTGGATCAGGTCCGCAAGACCTTTGATAAATAGGCTCCATGGTATTTTAACTACATATAATTTAACATTTTATTTTATTATCTCAGAATGTTTAGTATCCTTTTAACAAAGGGCAGTTGTTAAAGGGACCCTCCAGTGCATGTGTTAGGGGCAGTATAATAAGGGAGTTGAAGAATGGCTGGAATATATAACAATTTATATTGAATATTATAAAATGTAGCTATCAAAAATGTGTTTTAAAGGGCGATTATAGTGTTAAAATGACATGTTCTAAACCTTTGTAAAGCTATATAATTAACTCCTCAAACGGGTGAAAGGGACATGAAACCCAAATGATTTAGATAGAGAATACAATTCTAATTTACTTCTGTTATTTCATTTGCTTCCTTCTCTTGTTATTCTTTGCTGAAAGGTTTATCTAGGCAAGTTTAGGAGCAGCAGAGAACCTAGGTTCTAGCTGCTGATTGGTGGCTGCATATATATACTGATTGTGATTGGCTCACCCATGTGTTCAGTTAGAAACCATAAGTGCATTGCTGCTCCTTCAACAAATGATACCAAGAGAATAAAACGGATTAGATAATAAAAGTAAATTAGAAAGTTGTTTAAAATTGTATTCTCTATCTGAACCATGAAAGAACATTTTTGGGTTTCATGTCCCTTTAATCACATAGATAAAGTCACGCTAGTCAGCAGTGCTCTGCGGAGGTTAATCACGTAGCATTACAGCTTTTGTTTGAATAGAGTAGTTTAAATTTCTCACCTTAGAAAAATATTTTGTGATTGTATTCAACTTTAGATTTTTTATTTATATAACAAAATTTCAGTTACTGCAATAAAATTATTCGTCCCTTTAAAAAGGGATGTGAACCCCAAAATGTTCTTATGTGATTCAGACAGAGCATACAATTTAAAACAAATTACTTCTATTATTATATTTGCTTTGTTCTCATGGTATTCTTTGTTGAGGAGATACCTAAGTAGGTGTCTTGCTGCCATCTTGCAAAATTACTGCCAGACATAGTGCTTACGTATTTGCTTTTCAATAAAAGATACCAAGAGATCAAAGAAAATTTGATCATAGAAGTAAATTAGAAAGTTGTTTAAAATTGCTGCTCTATCTATCTAAAAAGAAAAAGAGAGGGAGAGAGAAATGGAGAGAAATAGAGAGAGAGAGAAATAGAGAGAGAGAGAAAGAAATTGCTGTTCTATCTGAAACACAAAATAGAAATTTGGGGTTTCATATCCTTTTAATTAGAAATCATAAACATGATGTCAAAATGTAAGGAATTGTTCTATTATAAAAAAAGTTCCCTAGCCTTGACGAGTGGGCTGAACAGGGGAATTCCTTGGGCAAGTATGAAATTTACTTGCAATTTGTATCGCAATTTGTATTGCGATTTGCGTCGCTAGTGATAAAATGACGTACTGTGACAAATCCATTAACCCATTTGGGATTTTAGTGATTGACATACATTATTGAAGGTTTAGGGTACCATTGTAGGAAAATGTGAATCAAATCTCTTGAGTGAGTTAATAATCTCAGCTGTGTCTGACACAGAATGATTGTGATTACTTTGTTAATGGTAATGGAAAAAAATATTAGAAAGATTATAATTGACCACACAGTAAATAGTTTTAGCTCACCCAAAGCAGCAAATGGAATAGCGTCCGTAGACCCATGAGGATATATACTATACAAGTGAGGCCCCTTAACATCCACTCCGCCAACAATAAGAGACGCCCCAATGTGACCCTGATATCTAAAAGGAAGAATATCAGAAATAATTTAAATTAGTATCTCAGTAACACCATAGCTTCTATATATCTGTCTATCACCTATCAATGTATCTATCTATTATCTATCTATTTGTCTGTCTGTCTGTATGTCTATCATCTATATATCTATATATATATAAGAGGGAGAGTGAGAAAGAGAGAGAGAGAAAGAGGGATAGAGAGAAAGAAAGAGAGAGAGAGAAAGAGAAAGAGGGATAGAGAGAAAGAGGGAGAGAGAGAAAGAGGGATAGAGAGAAAGAAAGATAGAGAGGGGAAATATTTAATCTCACTCTAGTCCCCTCCCCCCAGACCCTTCTCTTTGTCACCTGTACAGCAGCTGCTTTAGAATCCTGTTAGCGGTGCACACACGTGCCTGGCGTCCTGTGGACAGAGAGTGCAGGTGGAGGTTGGAAGAAAGCATCTGGGTCACATTCTCTGCATCTGCTGCCACTCCAGCCCCACAGCAACTACAAAGTATACAGAGAGGTATACTATCAGTATATGTGTAGTATATACAGAGGGGTATCCTATGAGGGTATGTGTAGTATACACAGAAAGGTATCCTATGAGGGTATGTGTAGTATATACAGAGAGGTATCCTATGAGTATATGTGTAGTATATACAGAGAGGTATCCTATGAGGGTATGTGTAGTATATACATAGAGGTATCCTATGAGGGTATGTGTAGTATATACAGAGAGGTATCATATGAGTATATGTGTAGTATATACAGAGAGGTATCCTATGAGTGTATGTGTAGTATATACAGAGAGGTATTCTATGAGGGTATGTGTAGTATATATATATAGAGAGGAATACTATGAGGGTATGTGTAGTATATATAGAGAGAGGTATTCTAAAAGGGTATGTGTAGCATATATATAGAGAGGAATACTATGAGGGTATGTGTAGTATATATATAGAGAGGAATACTATGAGGGTATGTGTAGTATATATATATATATATATATATATATATATATATAGAGAGAGAGAGAGAGAGAGAGAGAGAGAGAGAGAGAGAGAGAGAGAGAGAGAGAGAGAGAGAGAGAGAGAGAGAGAGAAAGGAATACTATGAGGGTATGTGTAGTATATATATAGAGAGGAATACTATGAGGGTATGTGTAGTATATATACAGAGAGGTGTCCTATAAGGGTATGTGTAGTATATATACAGAGAGGTATTCTATAAGGGTATGTGTAGTATATATATAGAGAGGAATACTATGAGGGTATGTATAGTATATATATAGAGAGGAATACTATGAGGGTATGTGTAGTATATATATATATATATATAGAGAGAGAGGAATACTATGAGGGTATGTGTAGTATATATACAGAGAGGTTTCCTATAAGGGTATGTGTAGTATATATACAGAGAGGTATTCTATAAGGGTATGTGTAGTATATATATAGAGAGGAATACTATGAGGGTATGTGTAGTATATATATAGAGAGGAATACTATGAGGGTATGTGTAGTATATATATATATATATATATAGAGAGAGAGAGAGAGAGAGAGAGAGAGAGAGAGAGAGAGAGAGGAATACTATGAGGGTATGTGTAGTATATATATATATATATATATATAGAGAGAGAGGAATACTATGAGGGTATGTGTAGTATATATACAGAGAGGTGTCCTATAAGGGTATGTGTAGTATATATACAGAGAGGTATTCTATAAGGGTATGTGTAGTATATATATATAGAGAGGAATACTATGAGGGTATGTGTAGTATATATACAGAGAGGTGTCCTATAAGGGTATGTGTAGTATATATACAGAGAGGTGTCCTATAAGGGTATGTGTAGTATATATACAGAGAGGTATTCTATAAGGGTATGTGTAGTATATATATAGAGAGGAATACTATGAGGGTATGTGTAGTATATATATAGAGAGGAATACTATGAGGGTATGTGTAGTATATATATATATATATATATATATATATATATATAGAGAGAGAGAGAGAGAGAGAGAGAGAGGAATACTATGAGGGTATGTGTAGTATATATATATATATATATATAGAGAGAGAGGAATACTATGAGGGTATGTGTAGTATATATACAGAGAGGTTTCCTATAAGGGTATGTGTAGTATATATACAGAGAGGTATTCTATAAGGGTATATGAAGTATATATATAGAGAGGAATACTATGAGGGTATGTGTAGTATATATATAGAGAGGAATACTATGAGGGTATGTGTAGTATATATATATATATATATATATATATATATATAGAGAGAGAGAGAGAGAGAGAGAGAGAGAGAGAGAGAGAGGAATACTATGAGGGTATGTGTAGTATATATATATATATATAGAGAGAGAGGAATACTATGAGGGTATGTGTAGTATATATACAGAGAGGTGTCCTATAAGGGTATGTGTAGTATATATACAGAGAGGTATTCTATAAGGGTATGTGTAGTATATATATAGAGAGAGGAATACTATGAGGGTATGTGTAGTATATATACAGAGAGGTGTCCTATAAGGGTATGTGTAGTATATATACAGATAGGTGTCCTATAAGGGTATGTGTAGTATATATACAGAGAGGTATTCTATAAGGGTATGTGTAGTATATATATAGAGAGGAATACTATGAGGGTATGTGTAGTATATATATAGAGAGGAATACTATGAGGGTATGTGTAGTATATATATAGAGAGGAATACTATGAGGGTATGTGTAGTATATATACAGAGAGGAATACTATGAGGTTATGTGTAGTATATACAGAGAGGTATTCTATGAGGATATGTGTAGTATATAGAGGTATCCTATGATACATATATAAATATATATATACAGATGGATAAGGTGAAGGTATGAAAGTGTCTGCAGAGATCAGATATTAAAGTCATTTTTTCTCTATTGCATCTAAAAGAGAGCATGTACAAATGTTCTTCTAACTGTTAGTTTCAAAATAAAAATAAATAAAAACTTTAACTAAGCTTTTTTCATACAGAAATATGTATAAAATAGTTCTCTTGTGTATGCAATATATAGGGCATATACAGACCTCCCAACTGACAACTCAAAAACACCCATAACCCCACCCACTATCCACTTGTGACCTGCCCCTTCTGACATGACCACACCCACAAAATGATGAGGGCCTTCCACAACCTCCAGAGTTCCTAATTCCTAGCCGCAAATTTTGAGAGTTACTATATATATTTATATATATATATATACAGTATATATAGTGACGTGCTGTCATAAGTGGCAGGTGAGGCAGTGTCCTATGTGTGTAATTACACTTTTGTTTAATGTTTAATAAAAATAAAAATAAGATTTTATATATTCTGTATATATATTTTTTTACTTGGGCCATGCTTGTGCTGGGCTGCTTTGATGTTATTCTTTTCGCCCCCTATCCTGTTTCACACTCAGATGGCGAGGGAGATAGAACAAGTTAAAAAGATTTATTGTTTTGTGCTTTAGTGAGTTCTTGCTCAGCAGTCACAAACTTATGGTCTTTTTAACTACTTGCTTGCCAGAGGTCAGAATTTCATTATATTGCCAAATGAAGAAAAATGTGTATGTGTTTATACTGTATATATATATATATATATATATATATATATATATATATATATATATATATATATAATCATGTAATGTAATGTAGTTTTAAAATGGGGCTTATTTTTTTTATATATTTACTGGCAACACTAATTGTTGAATTAACCCTTGCACTCAAACAGTTAATTAAAGTTTTTAAACAAAATAAGTGATGCCACTGTTAGAATTCTATGTTTTTTTACTGTATTAAGAGTAAACTAAATATCATAAAAAAGAAATAAACTCTAATAAAAATAAGTTTTCTGTTGCTGTTGGATGCTATTACTGCAAATATTTGTTTTAATTTGTATGGCACTGTGATATAATGCAGAACAGCATGGAGGAAGGACATATTTGATCAGTCTTTATGGGTGATAAATGTCACAGTGGATAGACATTCACAATGACAGTATCACTGTGTTCTAGTGTAGAAAGAGATTCAGTGACACCATTAGGATTATATTGGAATCTCATAAACAGGCCTTTATATTATCTGCCATCTTTGTTAACAATCATGCCTTGCTGTTAATTTATGGAAGCTAATATATAATTGTTTAAAAGAAGAACCATCATAAATAAAGCCAGATTATTTGTTTCTAATGTAATCCTTTTGGAAGTCTGAATGGGACATTGTGCCTGTTTCTGGCAGTGATAGATGAAATATTATTATTATTATTATTGGTTATTTGTAGAGCGCCAACAGATTCCGCAGCGCTAGTAGCTACTAGTAATGGTTACTGCTTTCTCATGTACTTTAGAACTGAAAGTTGAGCAATTTCTAATTATCAGAACACGGAATGCACCTTGCAGACTTATCAAGGCTAAACTTGCTACATATGTGTCCCTAATTGGCTTTAGAGGATAATAGCTACAAAACTCGTTATACTAACTTTATGACAGTGACTAGCCTTGTTGTCTGAGGAATAAAGCCCAGATTAGCTTTTCCAAATAATGCAAATTTGGACTACTGGAGAATAACTGCAGTAAAAAGTGAATTTGTTTTAAAATGTTAAAGGAGCATGAAACACAAAATATTTTTTTCTTTCTTTCATGATTCAGATAGAGCAGCAATTTTAAGCAACTTTCTAATTTACTCCTATAAAAAAATTGTCTTTATTCTCTTGCTATCTTTATTTGAAAAAGCAGGTATGTAAACTTAAGACCCGACCCATTTTTGGTTCAGCACCTGGGTAGAACTTGCTGATTGGTTGCTACATTTAGTCACCAATCAGCAAGCGCTACCCAAGTGCTGAACCTAAATTTGGGCTGGCTCTTAAGCTCACAAAACTGATTTTTCAAATAAAGATAGCAAGAGAATGAAGAAAAATGTATAATAGGAGTAAATTAGAAAGTTGCTTAAAATTGCTGCTCTATTTGAATCATGAAAGAAAAGATTTGGGTTTAGTGTCCCTTTAACTTTTGTTATCTCAGTTGCTTTTTTTCTGTTGGCATATTTTGTTGAAAAGCATACCTAGGTAGGCTAAAGAGCAGCAATACACTACTGGGAGCAGCTGGTGATGGGTGGCTGCCCATATATACCTCTTGTCATTGGCTAACCTGATGTTCAGCTAACTTCCAGTAGCGAATTTCTGTTCCTTTAACAAAGAATATTAAAGCAAATGAAGCAAATGTTATAAAATAAATTGGAAAGTTGTTAAGCATTGCATGCTCAATCTGGATCATGAGCAAAAATGTTTAGGTTTCATATCTTTTTAAGACTTTGCTGATATGTTATTCTATTGCAATAATACAGAAATGTCTTGTAATTACAAGCTATTTACTGTGCCTTTTATGCCAATAATGTGCAATTTCGCACCAGATTTCACAATGGTGCAGTTACTCTTGAAACTATCACCCACAGAAAAGTATAAATATAAAAAAAACAAATGTAAGATAAATTGTTTATTTGTTCAAGTAAAGGGACACCATGATATATTATTTTAAATATTTAGTTATGCATATAAAATATACTTTCATAATCTATTTCGTCCATTTTCATGTAATTTAGCTTTGAGAATTAGAAATCCACAATTTCTGAAATCAAGGCTACTTATCTTTCCCTAATTGGCTTTAACAGATAAGATGCAAAACAATTATTCTAACAATATGGTTGTGACTAGCCTTACTGTCTATAAGTGTTTCTGGGGTATATCATAGCCAGTGCCTCACCAGCCTCTGACCTCACCGCACATCACATATATATATATATATATATATATATATTTATACTGCATAAAAGGGAATAGTTTGTTATAGCATTTGGCCAAACAGTATTAACCCCATTCAACTGTCTTTCTTACCTGTCCTTTACACACACTGACTTCCAACCAAACACACTTGTCACAACTTATCATTGTTTGGCCAAATGATGTAACAAACTCTTAATTTTTTATACTTTTAGCTTAACTGTGTGTATCCAAGGTGGTGCTGACTATTCTGTGTGCTGTTTGATATTTTTGTGTGATTTCTCCGACTGGGCTTTGCACCCAGGCTGGTTTGTGGTTAAATGCCAGAGTCACTGATTACAAATACAGCTGCCTGCTGATGATTTATATATAGTGTTCATTTAATTAGTAGACAAATAACTATATACATACATACATATAAATGTATAATAGATAGACAGACAGACAGACAGATAGATAGATAGATAGATAGATAGATAGATAGATAGATAGATAGATAGATAGAAAGATGATATATATATATATATATATATAAATAAATGGACAGAAAGATAGACAGACAGATACATATACAGACAGACAGGAAGACAGATAGGAAGACGGATACTGGGATATAAATAAATATGATGATCTAATAAGACATTTATACACAGCTTTACACTCATTCTCATAGATAGATAGATAGATAGATAGATAGTGTAGCGGGTCTCGGTACCCCAGACTGGGTATACCTGCTAAAGTCAGCTTCCTCCCACCAAACACCAACCCATGAACCTTCACTGGATACCTGCTGCTATTAGAATAACGGCCACTGCACGTTGTTATAGCTACCCCCAAGAACATTAGCCAAGACTGAATGCTTGAGGGTCAAAATAGGAACTGCTTTATTGCACAGAAAACACAGCTTTTATACATTTCCAACAAAGGAGGGTAGTTACCACATAATCAATAGAAACAAATATTATACAATGAGACAAACATCAGACAATGGTTATTTAAACAAGATTCTAATCACATCCTGACTTACAAAAGGACAATGGATGACTCACACAATAACAGAAAGACACTTCACACCTAGATTAGATATGCATACACATAACAGCAGGGGGTCCCAGCTCAAACATTCTGAGTGTCTGAGTCTCTGAGTCTGGGGGGGGGGAGTTTGCAGCAAACAATGCTGGATTGGGCTGTCACCTTATACTCCAACAAAACACAGGAATCTTCAGGGCCCTTCAGTTCTCAGAGTCTCTGGGAATTCATGGAAATGGTGTAAACCTGAATCCAGGGAAAAAGTACTCCAAATGTACCCTGGACACCCGCCTCCCAAATCACACCGCTTCACACCTAGACAAGATATGCATACACATAACAGCAGGAGGTCCCAGCTCAAACATTCTGAGTCTAGGGGGGGGGGTTGCAGCTGGATTGGGCTGTCACCTTATACTCCAACAAAACACAGGAATCTTCAGGGCCCTTCAGTTCTCAGAGACTCTGGGAATTCATGGAAACTGGGTAAACCTGAATCCAGGGTAAAAGTACTCCAAATGTACTCTGGACACCCGCCTCTAAAATCATAGAATCCCCTCAAGATCCTGGGTCCATAGTCGGTGGGGAGGAGGCTGGCCTGCAGTCCTCTCCAAGTACAAATGTAACGGAAGCTTCCATTACATTTCCCCCCCCCCTGGGGTAGACTAACCAGGTACGAGACCTCCCACTGGTTTGGACCTGAGCCCAGCCCAAAACTTTCTTCCATTTTTGTTTTTGGCCACTGCCACTGGGGAGTTAGAATGCTGACCTCCTCTTCTTGGAACATGCTAAGCTGCTGGGGAGAGAGGTCGGCTACCTCCTCTCCCTGGAACCTGCTTTGTTGCTGGGTAGAGAGAGGCTGGCTACCTCCTCTCCCTGGAAACCGCTCTGCCGCTGGGGAGATAGGTCAGCTACCTCCTCTTCCTGGAACCGACTCTGCTGCTGTGGAGAGAGATCGGCTACATCCTCTCCCTGAAAACCGTTCTGCCGCTGGAGAGAGAGGTCAGTTACCTCCTCTCCCTGGAACTGACTCTGCTGCTGTGGAGAGAGGTCAGCTACCTCCTATCCCTGGCTTCCCGGAGCTGCTGCTGGTGCTGGGCAGAGCCCAGGGGTGCTCTGCCCTGTGGCCATCTCTTCTGCTGGAGGCTCACCGGTCTGTTCCTCCTCAGAGGAAAAGTCTATTAAATTATCAATCTCTGGAGCCTGTGGCTGGGTAGAGAAATCGACTACCTCCTCTCCCTGGGACTCCAGAGATATCACAGGTGCTGGACAGAGGCCATTGGTGCCCTGCCCTGTTGCCAGCGCTTCTACTGGTGTGGCAAGCTCAGGGCCAGGCTGCTGATCGTGGTCTAGCAGCTCATGGTAGCTCATTACTGGTTGCCACTCCTCTGGGGAAAAGTCCAATAAATACTTGATCACTGCACCAAAGCCCTCTTCAGGCTCTGAGGCATGCTGCTGAACGAGATCTAACAGCCTTTTATATGCCTTTTCTAGCTCCCACTCATGGGCATCTAGGTAATAAAGATCGTCTCTCAGTCCCGGTACTCCTTTAAGGTTTAGCCTCAGCTCTCTGTGTTCCAGTATGTCCTCCTGATGCCACTCTGCCGTACTCCCGCAGTAGGGGTCCTGTGTGAGACTTTCAAATAGCTTCCATTAAAATTTTCCCCCCTCAGGTAGACTAACCAGGTACCAGACCTCCCACTGGTTTGGACCTGAGTTAGTCGGATGGCCCAGCCCAAAACTTTCTTACATTTTTTTTTTGGCCACTGCCACTGGGGAGTGAGAATGCTGACCTCCTCTTCCTGGAACATGCTAAGCTGCTGGGGAGAGAGGTCGGCTACCTCCTCTCCCTGGAACCTGCTTTGTTGCTGGGTAGAGAGGCTGGTTACCTCCTCTCCCTGGAAACCGCTCTGCCGCTGGGGAGATAGGTCAGCTACCTCCTCTTCCTGGAACCGACTCTGCTGCTGTGGAGAGAGATCGGCTACATCCTCTCCCTGAAAACCATTCTGACGCTGGGGAGAGAGGTCAGCTACCTCCTATCCCTGGCTTCCCGGAGCTGCTGCTGGTGCTGGGCAGAGGTCAGGGGTGCTCTGCCCTGTGGCCATCTCTTCTGCTGGAGGCTCACCGGTCTGTTCCTCCTCAGAGGAAAAGTCTATTAAAT
>NC_069505.1:576322731-576405571 GCF_027579735.1 Bombina bombina
TACTGCACACTATACTCATTAGTGTATAGATACTCATCACCATTGTACTGCACACTATACTCATTAGTGTATAAATACTCATCACCATTGTACTGCATACTATACTCATTAGTCTATAAATACTCATCACCATTGTACTGCACACTATACTCATTAGTGTATAGATACTCATCACCATTGTACTGCACACTATACTCATTAGTCTATAAATACTCATCACCATTGTACTGCACACTATACTCATTAGTGTATAGATACTCATCACCATTGTACTACACACTATACTCATTAGTGTATAGATACTCATCACCATTGTACTACACACTATACTCATTAGTGTATAGATACTCATCACCATTGTACTGCACACTATACTCATTAGTGTATAGATACTCATCACCATTGTACTGCACACTATACTCATTAGTGTATAAATACTCATCACCATTGTACTGCACACTATACTCATTAGTGTATTAATACTCATCACCATTGTACTGCACACTATACTCATTAGTGTATAGATACTCATCACCATTGTACTACACACTATACTCATTAGTGTATAGATACTCATCACCATTGTACTGCACACTATACTCATTAGTGTATAGATACTCATCACCATTGTACTGCACACTATACTCATTAGTGTATAAATACTCATCACCATTGTACTGCATACTATACTCATTAGTGTATAAATACTCATCACCATTGTACTGCACACTATACTCATTAGTGTATAGATACTCATCACCATTGTACTGCACACTATACTCATTAGTGTATAAATACTCATCACCATTGTACTGCACACTATACTCATTAGTCTATAAATACTCATCACCATTGTACTGCACACTATACTCATTAGTGTATAGATACTCATCACTATTGTACTGCACACTATACTCATTAGTGTATAGATACTCATTACCATTGTACTGCACACTATACTCATTAGTGTATAGATACTCATCACCATTGTACTGCACACTATACTCATTAGTGTATAGATACTCATCACCATTGTACTGCACACTATACTCATTAGTGTATAGATACTCATCACCATTGTACTGCACACTATACTCATTAGTGTATAGATACTCATCACCATTGTACTGCACACTATACTCATTAGTGTATAGATACTCATCACCATTGTACTGCACACTATACTCATTAGTGTATAGATACTCATCACCATTGTACTGCACACTATACTCATTAGTGTATAGATACTCATCACCATTGTACTGCACACTATACTCATTAGTGTATAGATACTCATCACTATTGTACTGCACACTATACTCATTAGTCTATAAATACTCATCACTATTGTACTGCACACTATACTCATTAGTGTATAGATACTCATTACCATTGTACTGCACACTATACTCATTAGTGTATAGATACTCATCACCATTGTACTGCACACTATACTCATTAGTGTATAGATACTCATCACCATTGTACTGCACACTATACTCATTAGTGTATAGATACTCATCACCATTGTACTGCACACTATACTCATTAGTGTATAGATACTCATCACCATTGTACTGCACACTATACTCATTAGTGTATAGATACTCATCACCATTGTACTGCACACTATACTCATTAGTGTATAGATACATCATTATACAGTACAGTGTGTTCACTATAAGTGTATAGATATTCTGTCATTATACAGCACAGCATATTTATACAGAGCAGTGTACTCATCAGGGTATTGTGTATAGAAACTCACATCAGCGTGTGTGTCTATATATATATATATATATATATATATATATATATGTATGTATGTATGTAGACTGTGTGTGTATATATATCTAACTATCTATATCTGTCTATCTATCTATCTAGCTATCTATCCATCTATCTATCCTCAAAATAATTATACTAATTTACCTTTAGGGGGCTCTATTGACTAGGTCAGCTACTACTGAGAGATTATATGATTACTTTATATAAATATATTAAAGTCCCATATATGAGTGCAAATCCCTGAAAGCAAAAAATGTACTTCTAGCGGTTCTAACGCACAAACCTAAGTGCAAACTACTGCTCTACTCGTAATCCAGAATTAATATAGAGCCCTTAAATTTACTAAAATATTTATCTGCGGACCCCATGTATTAGGAAGTTGGCACTCCCTGCATTTATTTATGTAAAATAATGAGACACTGTGCATGCATGTGCTTATATGTATGTATGTGTGCATGTGCTTATATGTATGTGTGTGAGCGTTTGTGACCTCAATTACAATCTATTGGTGATTTGCTCCCGAAAATGTTTTTTTTTGCTTTCCAACCGAATTTGGAGCGTTTATAATGATAACAATGTTGTATAATTTCGCTTGTTAAAATCCCACTGCTGCAAACTAGTGTCCAGCAGAAAAGGACTTTTCTTGTGTTAAGTACCTCTTCTCGAAATAGAAACTGGGAGGTCTCCCAAAACTCACAAATACTATAGCCCATTCACATCTATTAAGGTTACAGGAAATATTTATTCATATAACCCTTTTGTTCACTCTGCAAGGAAAATACTCATTTGCAATTGGGACATAAACCTATTGACATAACAATATACCCTCAAACCTCATTAACAGGGATAGGATGTTTCACAACATTCAAAATATGATACAAATTTTAACATATTTGTTAATTCGTTTAGAATTTTGAATCTTTGTACAACATTCTAACATTTGTTTAACATAATAATGTTTCTAATTATACTTTTAAATGTAATATTCAAATTAGAAAAATTCAAATTGGTATATTTGTATCTATTATGTATCAATTTTTCTCCCACATGAACTATTGGACTTCTGAATAGTACTGTATTTGTTAAATCAAATGGTACATTTTGAATGTGGCTATTCAATCTAATTATGAACATTCAAAATAAAAAATTAACATTAGAAAATCAGCTTTTGTCCAAAACGAATGTCCAAAGGGCTATTCGTTCAACCAAACAAATTGTACTTTCAACACATTCACCCATCCCTACTCAGTAACCATATGAATGCCATAAGTATCTTCGCATGATGTACATACTTTTATAGTTCACTTCAGGACAACAAACTCTAGAAATGGCGGAATTAAATTTTTAGTATTTAATTGTAAATCACACTTGCACTTTAGTTATTTTCACTAATAGTGTTGAGGTTATTAAAATCATGTTTTAAAGGGAGATTGTTTAGTCACGACATTCATAATTAACTATTGCAATCCGTTTCCATCCGCACTACTGCAAACCCCTCTGAATGAATCATTTAGGTTGTCAGGATGGGCAGACTTTTTTCTATTGCTATGTGGTCACTGTGCAATTGTTTTAAACAATATTTATTTCTATTGTTTGTTAAAGGCCCATTGTCATTTTGGTGTGAACAGAAAACAAAATGTTGTCCATAAGTTTTTTTATGCAAAAGACATATAATAGCTTTCTTACAGGATTTTAACTTTGATTAAACTGTAAATCAAATTGTGAAATTGATAAGCCAAAAATTGTATTAAAAAGCTATTGAAAATTGACCTGAAACAGTATTGGAAAAATAGGGCCCAAATCAAAATTTTAAAACAAACTTCATTCATTTGGTTAGATCTTTGTTAGATCAGATTTGATCAATTGTTGTTTTCATTAGATCTAGCACACAAGACTTCCAAAGAGACGTTTGCGAGAATCAGCCAGAAACCCTATATTGTGATCTCACAAAATCAACAAGTAGCATTTTCGACCTGAGTAACAGCAAAAAACTAACAAAAAAAACACTCCTGTTAGATTGTGATTGAGGTATGTGTGTTCATATGCTTATTTATGGATCTTTGTGATCTTGTATGATGTTGAAACCCTGGGTGTGTATGTGTTTATATGAGATCCTGTAAAGCGGCACTCACTTTTTTCTGTGTGTGCGACCTGCTGTGTGTGTTCATGCGTGTGTGTTTGTGTTACCTTCTGTGTTCATGTTACCCACTGTATGTGCTTATGTGACCCGCTGTTTGTGCGTTTTTATGTGACCTGCTATGTGTGTGTATGACCTACTGTGTGCATGTGTGTGTTTGTGTTAACTATTGTGTGCATGTGTGTGTGTATAACCTACTGTGTGCATGTGTGTTTGTGTGAGCTATTGTGTGCATTTGTGTGTGTGTGTGTATAACCTACTGTGCGCATGTGTGTTTGTGTGAGCTATTGTGTGCATGTGTGTGTATAACCTACTGTGTGCAATATGCGTTTGTTTGAGCTATTGTGTGTATGTGTGTGTATAACCTACTGTGTGCAATATGTGTTTGTGTGAGCTATTGTGTCCATGTGTGTGTGTGTATAACCTACTGTGTGCATGTGTGTTTGTGTGAGCTATTGTGTATATAACCTACTGTGTGCATGTGTGTTTGTGTGAGCTATTGTGTGTATAACCTACTGTGTGCATGTGTGTTTGTGTGAGCTATTGTGTATATAACCTACTGTGTGCATGTGTGTTTGTGTGAGCTATTGTGTGTATAACCTACTGTGTGCATGTGTGTTTGTGTGAGCTATTGTGTGTATAACCTACTTTGTGCATGTGTGTTTGTGTGAGCTATTGTGTGCATGTGTGTGTGTATAACCTACTGTGTGCATGTGTGTTTGTGTGAGCTATTGTGTGTATAACCTACTGTGTGCATGTGTGTTTGTGTGAGCTATTGTGTATATAACCTACTGTGTGCATGTGTGTGTGTATAACCTACTGTGTTCATGTGTGTTTGTGTGAGCTATTGTGTGTATAACCTACTGTGTGCATGTGTGTTTGTGTGAGCTATTGGGGGGTAGTTATCAAGCCGTCAACCTCAAATACGCTGGAATTCCGCAGCGTATTTGTGGCGAGGCTGATTCGCCTTAGTTATCAAAGGCTAGAGACCGGCAAAAGTAGAATTTAGTGACGTAAGCTTTGATCCGCCGGACTCAGTCCGACACAGATCGATTCTTACGTCACTCCAGATGTTCCGCACACAAGTGCGGCACAATCTGACTACTTTTGCTAGTTATCAAAAAACTAGCAGGTACGCTCGGCACTTTTCCGGCCCAGCGTACCTGGTTTTCAAACCGCCGCCCTGGAGGCTGCGGATCCCATAGGAATCAATGGGAGTCTGACCATAGCGAAAGTACATGTTCGCTGCTGCCAGACATCCCATTCATTCCTATGGGAGCTGTCTACACCTAACACGTACCCCGACTCTAAACACCCCTAATCTGTCCCCCCTACACCGCCGCAACTAAATAAAGTTATTACCCCCTAAACCGGCGCTCCTGGAGCCCACCGCAACTATATTAAACATGTTAACCCCCTATACCGGCGCCCCCGGAGCCCCCCGCAACTCAATAAAGTTAGTAACCCCTAAACCACCGCTCCTAGACCCCGCCGCAACTCTTATAAATGTATTAACCCCTAAGCCGCCACTCCCGGACACCGCCGCCACCTACATTATACCTAGTAACCCCTATCCTGCCCCCCTATACCGCCGCCCTCTATAATAATAACCCCTATCCTGCTGATCCCGGACCCCGCCGAAACTAAATAAATAGTTTAACCCCTAAACCGTCGCTCCCGGACCCCGCCGCAACCTATATTAAACTTATTAACCCCTAATCTGCCCCCCTTACACCGTCGCCACCTATAATAAATTTATTAACCCCTATCCTGCCCTCCCTATACCGCCGCAACCTATAATAAATTTATTAACCCCTATCCTGCCCCCCCTACACTGCCGCCACTGTAATAAAATTATTAACCCCTAAACCTAAGTCTAACACTAAACCTAACACCCCCCTAACTTAAATATTAATTAAATAAATCTAAATAATATTTATATTATTAACTAAGGCCTAGATTTAGAGTTCGGCGGTAAAAGGGCTGTTAACGCTCCGCGGGCTTTTTTCTGGCCGCACCATAAATTTAACTCTGGTATCGAGAGTTAAAACAAATGCTGCGTTAGGCTCCAAAAAAGGAGCGTAGGGCATTTTTACCGCAAATGCAACTCTCGATACCAGAGTTGCTTACGGACGCGGCCAGCCTCAAAAACGTGCTCGTGCACGATTCTCCCATAGGAAACAATGGGACTGTTTGAGCTGAAAAAAAACCTAACACCTGCAAAAAAGCAGCGTTCAGCTCCTAACGCAGCCCCATTGTTTCCTATGGGGAAACACTTCCTACGTCTGCACCTAACACCCTAACATGTACCCCGAGTCTAAACACCCCTAGCCTTACACTTATTAACCCCTAATCTGCCGCCCCCGCTATCGCTGACCCCTGCATTACAGTTTTAACCCCTAATCTTCCGCTCCGTAAACCGCCGCAACCTACGTTATCCCTATGTACCCCTAATCTGCTGCCCTAACATCGCCGACCCCTATGTTATATTTATTAACCCCTAATCTGCCCCCCACAACGTCGCCGACACCTGCCTACACTTATTAACCCCTAATCTGCCGAGCGGACCTGAGCGCTACTATAATAAAGTTATTAACCCCTAATCCGCCTCACTAACCCTATCATAAATGGTATTAACCCCTAATCTGCCCTCCCTAACATCGCCGACACCTACCTTCAATTATTAACCCCTAATCTTCCGATCGGAGCTCACCGCTATTCTAATAAATGTATTAACCCCTAAAGCTAAGTCTAACCCTAACACTAACACCCCCCTAACTTAAATATAATTTACATATAACGAAATAAATTAACTCTTATTAAATAAATGATTCCTATTTAAAGCTAAATACTTACCTGTAAAATAAACCCTAATATAGCTACAATATAAATTATAATTATATTTTAGCTATTTTAGGATTAATATTTATTTTACAGGCAACTTGGTATTTATTTTAACCAGGTACAATAGCTATTAAATAGTTAATACCTATTTAATAGTTACCTAGTTAAAATAAATACAAAATTACCTGTAAAATAAATCCTAACCTAAGATATAATTAAACCTAACACTACCCTATCAATAAATTAATTAAATAAACTACCTACAATTACCTACAATTAACCTAACACTACACTATCAATAAATAAATTAAATACAATTGCTACAAATAAATACAATTAAATAAACTAGCTAAAGTACAAAAAATAAAAAAGAACTAAGTTACAGAAAATAAAAAAATATTTACAAACATAAGAAAAATATTACAACAATTTTAAACTAATTACACTTACTCTAAGCCCCCTAATAAAATAACAAAGCCCCCCAAAATAAATAATTCCCTACCCTATTCTAAATTTAAAAAGTTACAAGCTCTTTTACCTTACCAGCCCTGAACAGGGCCCTTTGCGGGGCATGCCCCAAGAAGTTCAGCTCTTTTGCCTGTAAAAGAAAACATACAATACCCCCCCCAACATTACAACCCACCACCCACATACCCCTAATCTAACCCAAACCCCCCTTAAATAAACCTAACACTAAGCCCCTGAAGATCTTCCTACCTTGTCTTCACCATACCAGGTTCACCGATCCGTCCTGGCTCCGATATCTTCATCCAACCCAAGCGGGGGCTAGACATCCACTGAAGAAGTCCAGAAGAGGGTCCAAAGTCTTCCTCCTATCCGGCAAGAAGAGGACATCCGGACCGGCAAACATCTTCTCCAAGCGGCATCTTCGATCTTCTTCCATCCGGTGCGGAGCGGGTCCATCTTGAAGCAGGCGACGCGGATCCATCCTCTTCTTCCGATGTCTCCCGACGAATGACGGTTCCTTTAAGGGACGTCATCCAAGATGGCGTCCCTCGAATTCCGATTGGCTGATAGGATTCTATCAGCCAATCGGAATTAAGGTAGGAATTTTCTGATTGGCTGATGGAATCAGCCAATCAGAATCAAGTTCAATCCGATTGGCTGATCCAATCAGCCAATCAGATTGAGCTCGCATTCTATTGGCTGTTCCGATCAGCCAATAGAATGCGAGCTCAATCTGATTGGCTGATTGGATCGGCCAATCGGATTGAACTAGATTCTGATTGGCTGATTCCATCAGCCAATCAGAAAATTCCTACCTTAATTCCGATTGGCTGATAGAATCCTATCAGCCAATCGGAATTCGAGGGACGCCATCTTGGATGACGTCCCTTAAAGGAACCGTCATTAGTCGGGAGACATCGGAAGAAGAGGATGGATCCGCGTCGCCTGCTTCAAGATGGACCCGCTCCGCACCGGATGGAAGAAGATAGAAGATGCGGCTTGGAGAAGATGTTTGCCGGTCCGGATGTCCTCTTCTTGCCGGATAGGATGAAGACTTTGGAGCCTCTTCTGGACCTCTTCAGCACCGGATTATGGATCGCCAACCCCCGCTTGGGTTGGATGAAGATCTTGGAGCCAGGACGGATCGGTGATACCTGGATGGTGAAGACAAGGTAGGAAGATCTTCAGGGGATTAGTGTTAGGTTTATTTAAGGGGGGTTTGGGTTAGATTAGGGGTATGTGGGTGGTGGGTTGTAATGTTGGGGGGGGGGGTATTGTATGTTTTTTTTTACAGGCAAAAGAGCTGAAATTCTTGGGGCATGCCCCGCAAAGGGCCCTGTTCAGGGCTGGTAAGGTAAAAGAGCTTGTAACTTTTTTAATTTAGAATAGGGTAGGGAATTTATTATTTTGGGGGGCTTTGTTATTTTATTAGGGGGCTTAGAGTAGGTGTAATTAGTTTAAAATTGTTGTAATATTTTTCTTATGTTTGTAAATATTTTTTTATTTTCTGTAACTTAGTTCTTTTTTATTTTTTGTACTTTAGCTAGTTTATTTAATTGTATTTATTTGTAGCAATTGTGTTTATTTAATTTATTGATAGTGTAGTGTTAGGTTAATTGTAGGTAATTGTAGGTAGTTTATTTAATTATTTTATTGATAGGGTAGTGTTAGGTTTAATTATAACTTAGGTTAGGATTTATTTTACAGGTAATTTTGTAATTATTTTAACTAGGTAACTATTAAATAGTTCTTAACTATTTAATAGCTATTGTACCTAGTTAAAATAAATACCAAGTTGCCTGTAAAATAAATATTAATCCTAAAATAGCTATAATATAATTATAATTTATATTGTAGCTATATTAGGATTTATTTTACAGGTAAGTATTTAGCTTTAAATAGGAATAATTTATTTAATAAGAGTTAATTAATTTCGTTAGATTTAAATTATATTTAAGTTAGGGGGGTGTTAGTGTTAGGGTTAGACTTAGCTTTAGGGGTTAATACATTTATTAGAATAGCGGTGAGCTCCGGTCGGCAGATTAGGGGTTAATAATTGAAGTTAGGTGTTGGCGATGTTAGGGAGGGCAGATTAGGGGTTAATACTATTTATTATAGGGTTAGTGAGGCGGATTAGGGGTTAATAACTTTATTATAGTAGCGGTGCGGTCCGCTCGGCAGATTAGGGGTTAATAAGTGTAGGCAGGTGTCGGCGACGTTGAGGGGGGCAGATTAGGGGATAATAAATATAATATAGGGGTCGGCGGTGTTAGGGGTAGCAGATTAGGGGTACATAGGGATAACGTAGGTGGCGGCGCTTTGCGGTCGGAAGATTAGGGGTTAATTATTTTAAGTAGCTGGCGGCGATGTTGTGGGGGGCAGATTAGGGGTTAATAAATGTAATATAGGGGTCGGCGGGGTTAGGGGCAGCAGATTAGGGGTACATAAGTATAACGTAGGTGGCGGTCGGAAGATTAGGGGTTAAAATTTTTAATCGAGTGGCGGCGATGTGGGGGGACCTCGGTTTAGGGGTACATAGGTGGTTTATGGGTGTTAGTGTACTTTAGGGTACAGTAGTTAAGAGCTTTATAAACCGGCGTTAGCCAGAAAGCTCTTAACTCCTGCTATTTTCAGGCGGCTGGAATCTTGTCGTTAGAGCTCTAACGCTCACTGCAGAAACGACTCTAAATACCGGCGTTAGAAAGATCCCATTGAAAAGATAGGCTACGCAAATGGCGTAGGGGGATCTGCGGTATGGAAAAGTCGCGGCTGTAAAGTGAGCGTTAGACCCTTTAATCACTGACTCCAAATACCAGCGGGCGGACAAAACCAGCGTTAGGAGCCTCTAACGCTGGTTTTGACGGCTACCGCCGAACTCCAAATCTAGGCCTAAATGAATCCTATTTAAAACTAAATACTTACCTTTAAAATAAACCCTAATATAGCTACAATATAAATAATAATTATATTGTAGCTATCTTAGGATTTATTTTTATTTTACAGGCAAATTTCAATTTATTTTAACTAGGTACAATAGCTATTAAATAGTTATTAACTATTTAATAGCTACCTAGTTAAAATAAAGAGAAATTTACCTGTAAAATAAAAACTAACCTAAGTTACAATTACACCTAACACTACACTATACTTTAATAAATTATTCCTATTTAAACTAAATACTTACCTGTAAAATAAACCCTAAGATAGCTACAATATAATTAATAATTACATTGTAGCTATTTTAGGATTTATATTTATTTTACAGGTAACTTTGTATTTATTTTAGCTAGTTAGAATAGTTATTAAATAGTTATTAACTATTTAATAACTACCTAGCTAAAAGAAATACAAAATTACCTGTAAAATAAATCCTAACCTAAGTTACAATTAAACCTAACACTACACTATCATTAAATTAATTAAATAAATTAGCTACAAATAAATACAATTAAATACAATTACATAAACTAACTAAAGTACAAAAAATAAAAAAAGCTAAGTTACAAAAAATAAAAAAAATAAGTTACAAACATTTCAAAAATATTACAACAATTTTAAGCTAATTACACCTAATCTAAGCCCCCTAATAAAATAACAAAGCCCCCCAAAATAAAAAAATGCCCTACCCTATTCTAAATTAAAAAAGTTCAAAGCTCTTTTACCTTACCAGCCCTTAAAAGGGCCTTTTGCGGGGCATGCCCCAAAGAAAACAGCTCTTTTGCCTGTAAAAGAAAAATACAACCTCCCCAACGTTAAAACCCACCACCCACATACCCCTAATCTAACCCAAACCCCCCTTAAATAAACCTAACACTACCCCTCTGAAGATCATCCTACCTTGAGTCGTCTTCACTCAGCCGAGCCACCGATGGAACCGAAGAGGAGATCCGGAGCGGCAGAAGTGATCCTCCAAGGGGCGCTGAAGAAGTCTTCCATCCGATGAAGTGATCCTCCAAGCGGCGCTGAAGAAGTCTTCCATCCGGGCGATGTCATCTTCCAAGCGGCGCTGAAGAAGTCTTCCATCCGGGCAATGTCATCTTCCAAGCGGGGTCTTCAATCTTTTTTCTTCAGGATCCATCTTCATCCCGCCGACGCGGAACATCCTTCTTCCCCGACGGACTAAAGACGAATGAAGGCTCCTTTAAGGGACGTCATCCAAGATGGCGTCCCTTCAATTCCGATTGGCTGATAGGATTCTATCAGCCAATCGGAATTAAGGTAGGAAAAATCTGATTGGCTGATTGAATCAGCCAATCAGATTAAGCTTGCATTCTATTGGCTGTTCCGATCAGCCAATAGAATGCGAGCTCAATCTGATTGGCTGATTCAAGGGGGGTTTGGGTTAGGTATGTGGGTGGTGGGTTTTAACGTTGAGGGGGGTTGTATTTTTCTTTTACAGGCAAAAGAGCTGTTTTCTTTGGGGCATGCCCCGCAAAAGGCCCTTTTAAGGGCTGGTAAGGTAAAAGAGCTTTGAACTTTTTTGATTTAGAATAGGGTAGGGCATTTTTTTTAATTTTGGGGGGCTTTGTTATTTTATTAGAAGGGTTAGATTAGGTGTAATTAGCTTAAAATTGTTGAAATATTTTTGAAATGTTTTGTAACTTATTTTTTTTATTTTTTGTAACTTAGCTTTTTTTATTTTTTGTACTTTAGTTAGTTTATGTAATTGTATTTAATTGTATTTATTTGTAGCTAATTTATTTAATTAATTTAATTATAGTGTAGTGTTAGGTGTAATTGTAACTTAGGTTAGGATTTATTTTACAGGTAATTTTGTATTTCTTTTAGCTAGGTAGTTATTAAATAGTTAATAACTATTTAATAACTATTCTAACTAGCTAAAATAAATGCAAAGTTACCTGTAAAATAAATATAAATCCTAAAATATCTACAAAGTAATTATTAATTATATTGTAGCTATCTTAGGGTTTATTTTACAGGTAAGTATTTAGTTTAAATAGGAATAATTTATTAAAGTATAGTGTAGTGTTAGGTGTAATTGTAACTTAGGTTAGTTTTTATTTTACAGGTAAATTTCTCTTTATTTTAACTAGATAGCTATTAAATAGTTAATAACTATTTAATAGCTATTGTACCTAGTTAAAATAAATTGAAATTTGCCTGTAAAATAAAAATAAATCCTAAGATAGCTACAATATAATTATTATTTATATTGAAGCTATATTAGGGTTTATTTTAAAGGTAAGTATTTAGTTTTAAATAGGATTCATTTAGTTAATAATATAAATATTATTTAGATTTATTTAATTAATATTTAAGTTAGGGGGGTGTTAGGTTTAGTGTTAGACTTAGATTTAGGGGTTAATAATTTTATTACAGTGGCGGCGGTGTAGGGGGGGCAGGATAGGGGTTAATACATTTATTATAGGTTGCGGCGGTATAGGGAGAGCAGGATAGGGGTTAATAAATGTATTATAGGTGGCGACGGTGTAAGGGGGGCAGATTAGGGGTTAATAAGTTTAATATAGGTTGCGGCGGGGTCCGGGAGCGGCAGTTTAGGGTTAAACTATTTATTTAGTTGCGGCGGGGTCCGGGATCAGCAGGATAGGGGTTAATAACTTTATTATAGAGGGCGGCGGTATAGGGGGGGCAGGATAGGGGTTACTAGGTATAATGTAGGTGGCGGCGGTGTCCGGGAGCGGCGGTTTAGGGGTTAATACATTTATAAGAGTTGCGGCGGGGTCTAGGAGCGGCGGTTTAGGGGTTACTAACTTTAGTGAGTTGCGGGGGGCTCCGGGGGCGCCGGTATAGGGGGTAGAACAGTGTAGTTAGTGTGGGTGCTTAGTGACAGGCTAGCAATAAAGCTGTCAAAAAGCCGAAGAGCAGCGAGATCGGATGAGTGATAACTATCACAGTCCGCTGCTCATCGCCCCGTACTTGGTGCGCGGCTTTTTGACAGATTTATTGATAACTTAGGCGAAATTTTGCAGGTCCACGGCGGCGATGGTAGGCGAGCTTAGGCGGGCGTATTGAACCGGCGAAGGCAGGTAAATTAGACGCGTTGATAACTACCCCCCATTGTGTGCATGTGTGTGTGTATAACCTACTGTGTGCATGCGTGTTTGTGTGAGCTATTGTGTCCATGTGTGTGTGTATAACCTACTGTGTGCATGTGTGTGTTTGTGTGAGCTATTGTGTGCATGTGTGTGTATATAACCTACTGTGTGCATGTGTGTGTTTGTGTGAACTATTGTGTGTATAACCTACTGTGTGCATGTGTGTTTGTGTGAGCTATTGTGTGCATGTGTGTGTATAACCTACTGTGTGCAATATGTGTTTGTGTGGCTATTGTGTCCATGTGTGTGTGTATAACCTACTGTGTGCATGTGTGTTTGTGTGAGCTATTGTGTGTATAACCTACTGTGTGCATGTGTGTTTGTGTGAGCTATTGTGTGCACGTGTGTGTGTATAACCTACTGTGTGCATGTGTGTTTGTGTGAGCTATTGTGTGCATGTGTGTGTATACCCTACTGTGTGCATGTGTGTGTTTGTGTGAGTTATTGTGTGCATGTATGTGTTTGTGTGAGCTATTGTGTGCATATGTGTAACCTGCTGTGTGCATGTGTGTGTTTGTGTGAGCTGCTGTGTGTGTATGTGTTTGTGTGAGCTATTGTATGCACATGTGTATTTGTGTAAGCTGCTGTGTGCATGAGTGTGTTTTTGTAAACTGCTGTGTGCATGTGTTTGAGCTGCTGTGTGCATGTGTGTGTTTGTGTGAGATGTTGTGTGCATATGTGTGTGTTTGTGTGAGCTGTTGTGTGCATATGTGTATCTATGTAAGCTGTTGTGTGCATGTGTGTGTGTTTGTGTGAGCAGTTGTGTGCATGTGTGCGTATTTGTGTGAGATGTGTGCATATGTGTGTGTTTGTGTGAGCAGTTGTGTGCATATGTGTGTCTATGTAAGCTGTTGTGTGCATGTGTGTGTTTGTGTGAGCTGTTGTGTGCATATGCGTGTCTGTGTAAGCTGTTGTGTGCGTGTATGTTTTTGTGTGAGCTATTGTGTGCATATGTGTGTTTGTGTGAGCTGTTGTGTGCATGTGTGTGTGTGTGTGAACTGTTGTGCGCATGTGTGTGAGCTGTTGTGTGCATGTGTGTGTGTTTGTGTGAGCTGCTGTGTTTGTGTGTGTGTGAGCTGCTGTGTGTATGTTTGTGTATGACCTGCTGTGTGCATGTGTGTGTTTGTGTGAGCTGCTGTGTGCATGTGTGTGTTTGTGTGAGCTGCTGTGTTAATGTGTGTGTGTGAGCTGCTGTGTGCATGTGTGTGTTTGTGTGAGCTGCTGTGTGTATGTTTGTGTATGACCTGCTGTGTGCATGTGTGTGTTTGTGTGAGCTGCTGTGTGCATGTGTGTGTTTGTGTGAGCTGCTGTGTTAATGTGTGTGTGTGAGCTGCTGTGTGCATGTGTGTGTTTGTGTGAGCTGCTGTGTTAATGTGTTTGTGTGAGCTGCTGTGTGCATGTGTGTGTTTGTGTGAGCTGCTGTGTATATGTGTGTGTATGTGTGAGCTGTTGTGTGTGTATGTGTGTTTGTGTGAGCTGCTGTGTGCATGTGTGTGTTTGTGTGAGCTGCTGTGTTAATGTGTGTGTGTGAGCTGCTGTGTATATGTGTGTGTTTGTGTGAGCTGCTGTGTGCATGTGTGTGTTTGTGTGAGCTGTTGTGTATGTGTGTGTGTGTGAGCTGCTGTGTGCATGTATGTGTTTGTGTGAGCTGCTGTGTTAATGTGTTTGTGTGAGCTGCTGTGTGCATGTGTGTGTTTGTGTGAGCTGCTGTGTGCATGTGTGTGTGTGAGCTGCTGTGTGCATGTATGTGTTTGTGTGAGCTGTTGTGTGTGTATGTGTGTTTGTGTGAGCTGCTGTGTGCATGTGTGTGTGTGAGCTGCTGTGTGCATGTGTGTGTTTGTGTGAGCTGTTGTGTGTGTATGTGTGTTTGTGTGAGCTGCTGTGTGCATGTGTGTGTTTGTGTGATCTGCTGTGTTAATGTGTGTGTGTGAGCTGCTGTGTGCATGTATGTGTTTGTGTGAGCTGTTGTGTGTGTATGTGTGTTTGTGTGAGCTGCTGTGTTAATGTGTGTGTGTGAGCTGCTGTGTATATGTGTGTGTTTGTGTGAGCTGTTGTGTGTGTATGTGTGTTTGTGTGAGCTGCTGTGTTAATGTGTGTGTGTGAGCTGCTGTGTGCATGTATGTGTTTGTGTGAGCTGCTGTGTGCATGTGTGTGTTTGTGTGAGCTGCTGTGTTAATGTGTGTGTGTGAGCTGCTGTGTATATGTGTGTGTATGTGTGAGCTGCTGTGTGCATGTGTGTGTTTGTGTGAGCTGCTGTGTTAATGTGTGTGTGTGAGCTGCTGTGTGCATGTGTGTGTTTGTGTGAGCTGTTGTGTTAATGTGTTTGTGTGAGCTGCTGTGTGCATGTGTGTGTGTGAGCTGCTGTGTGCATGTATGTGTTTGTGTGAGCTGCTGTGTGCATGTATGTGTGTGTGTGAGCTGCTGTGTGCATGTATGTGTTTGTGTGAGCTGTTGTGTGTGTATGTGTGTTTGTGTGAGCTGCTGTGTTAATGTGTGTGAGCTGCTGTGTGCATGTATGTGTTTGTGTGAGCTGTTGTGTGTGTATGTGTGTTTGTGTGAGCTGCTGTGTTAATGTGTGTGAGCTGCTGTGTGCATGTATGTGTGTGTGTGAGCTGTTGTGTGTGTATGTGTGTTTGTGTGAGCTGCTGTGTTAATGTGTTTGTGTGAGCTGCTGTGTGCATGTGTGTGTTTGTGTGAGCTGTTGTGTGTGTATGTGTGTTTGTGTGAGCTGCTGTGTGCATGTATGTGTGTGTGTGAGCTGCTGTGTGCATGTGTGTGTGTGTGTGAGCTGTTGTGTGTGTATGTGTGTTTGTGTGAGCTGCTGTGTTAATGTGTGTGTGTGAGCTGCTGTGTGCATGTGTGTGTTTCTGTGAGCTGTTGTGTGTGTATGTGTGTTTGTGTGAGCTGCTGTGTTAATGTGTGTGTGTGAGCTGCTGTGTATATGTGTGTGTATGTGTGAGCTGCTGTGTGCATGTGTGTGTTTGTGTGAGCTGCTGTGTTAATGTGTGTGTATGTGTGAGCTGCTGTGTGCATGTGTGTGTTTGTGTGAGCTGCTGTGTTAATGTGTGTGTGTGAGCTGCTGTGTGCATGTGTGTGTTTGTGTGAGCTGTTGTGTTAATGTGTTTGTGTGAGCTGCTGTGTGCATGTGTGTGTGTGAGCTGCTGTGTGCATGTGTGTGTTTGTGTGAGCTGTTGTGTTAATGTGTTTGTGTGAGCTGCTGTGTTAATGTGTGTGTGTGAGCTGCTGTGTGCATGTGTGTGTTTGTGTGAGCTGTTGTGTGTGTATGTGTGTTTGTGTGAGCTGCTGTGTTAATGTGTGTGTGTGAGCTGCTGTGTGCATGTGTGTGTTTGTGTGAGCTGCTGTGTTAATGTGTGTGTGTGAGCTGCTGTGTGCATGTATGTGTGTGTGTGAGGTGTTGTGTGTGTATGTGTGTTTGTGTGATCTGCTGTGTGCATGTATGTGTGTGAGCTGCTGTGTGCATGTATGTGTGTGTGTGAGCTGTTGTGTGTGTATGTGTGTTTGTGTGAGCTGCTGTGTTAATGTGTGTGTGTGAGCTGCTGTGTGCATGTATGTGTTTGTGTGAGCTGTTGTGTGTGTATGTGTGTTTGTGTGAGCTGCTGTGTTAATGTGTGTGTGTGAGCTGCTGTGTGCATGTATGTGTTTGTGTGAGCTGCTGTGTGTGTATGTGTGTTTGTGTGAGCTGCTGTGTTAATGTGTGTGTATGAGCTGCTGTGTGCATGTGTGTTTGTATGAGCTGCTGTGTTAATGTGTGTGTGTGAGCTGCTGTGTGCATGTATGTGTTTGTGTGAGCTGTTGTGTGTGTATGTGTGTTTGTGTGAGCTGCTGTGTTAATGTGTGTGTATGAGCTGCTGTGTGCATGTGTGTTTGTATGAGCTGCTGTGTTAAGGTGTGTGTGTGAGCTGCTGTGTGCATGTATGTGTTTGTGTGAGCTGTTGTGTGTGTATGTGTGTTTGTGTGAGCTGCTGTGTTAATGTGTGTGTGTGAGCTGCTGTGTGCATGTATGTGTTTGTGTGAGCTGCTGTGTGCATGTATGTGTTTGTGTGAGCTGCTGTGTGTGTATATGTGTTTGTATGAGCTGCTGTGTTAATGTGTGTGTATGAGCTGCTGTGTGCATGTGTGTTGTATGAGCTGCTGTGTTAATGTGTGTGTATGAGCTGCTCTGTGCATGTGTGTGTTTGTGTGAGCTGCTGTGTTAATGTGTGTATGTGAGCTGCTGTGTGCATGTATGTGTTTGTGTGAGCTGTTGTGTGTGTATGTGTGTTTGTGTGAGCTGCTGTGTTAATGTGTGTGTGTGAGCTGCTGTGTGCATGTATGTGTGTGTGTGAGCTGCTGTGTGTGTATGTGTGTTTGTATGAGCTGCTGTGTTAATGTGTGTGTGTGAGCTGCTGTGTGCATGTATGTGTTTGTATGAGCTGCTGTGTGCATGTATGTGTGTGTGTGAGCTGCTGTGTGCATGTGTGTTTGTATGAGCTGCTGTGTTAATGTGTGTGTGTGAGCTGCTGTGTGCATGTATGTGTGTGTGTGAGCTGCTGTGTGCATGTATGTGTTTGTATGAGCTGCTGTGTGCATGTGTGTTTGTATGAGCTGCTGTGTTAATGTGTGTTTGTATGAGCTGCTGTGTGCATGTATGTGTTTGTGTGAGCTGCTGTGTATATGTGTGTGTATGAGCTGCTGTGTGCATGTGTGTGTTTGTGTGAGATGCTGTGTGTATTTGTGTAAGCTGTTGTGTTCATGTGTGTTTGTGTGAGCTATGGTGTGCATGTGTGTGAGCTTCTGTGTGTTTGGTTGAGCTATTAGGGCATATTTATCAAGCTCCATATGGAGCTTGATGCCCCGTGTTTCTGGCGAGCCTGCAGGTTCGCCAGAAACAGCAGTTATGAAGCAGCGGTCACAAAGACCGCTGCTTCATAACTCTGACTGACTGCTCTGAGCAGGCGGACAGACATCGCCGGAAATCAACCCGATCGAGTACAATTGGGTTGATTGACACCCCCCCTGCTGGCGGCCTATTGGCCGCGAGTCTGCAGGGGGCGGCGTTGCACCAGCAGCTCTTGTGAGCTGCTGGTCCAATGCTGAATACAGAGAGCGTATTGCTCGCCATATTCAGCGATGTCTGTCGGACCTGATACGCTCTGTCGGATCAGGTTCGACAGACATTGATAACTAGGGGCCATTGTGTGCATGTGTCTGTATGACCTGCTGTGTGCATGTGTGTGTGTTTGTGTGAGCAGCTGTGTGTGTATGTGTTTGTGTGAGCTATTGTGCGCACATGTTTGTTTGTGTTAGCTCCTGTGTGCATGAGTGTGTTTGTGTGAGCTGTTGTGTGCATGTGTGTGTGTTTGTGTGAGCTGTTGTGTGCATGTGTGTGTGTTTGTGTGAGCAGTTGTGTGCATGTGTGTGTGTTTGTGTGAGCAGTTGTGTGCCTGTGTGTGTTTGTGTGAGCAGTTGTGTGCATATGTGTGTGTTTGTGTGAGCAGTTGTGTGCATATGTGTGTCTATGTAAGCTGTTTTGTGCATGTGTGTGTTTGTGTGAGCTGTTGTGTGCATATGTGTGTCTATGTAAGCTGTTTTGTGCATGTGTGTGTTTGTGTGAGCAGTTGTGTGCATATGTGTGTCTATGTAAGCTGTTTTGTGCATGTGTGTGTTTGTGTGAGCAGTTGTGTGCATATGTGTGTCTATGTAAGCTGTTTTGTGCATGTGTGTGTTTGTGTGAGCTGTTGTGTGCATATGTGTGTCTATGTAAGCTGTTTTATATGTGTTTGTGAGCTGTTGTGTGCATGTGTATGTGTGTGAGCTGTCGTGCGCATGTGTGTGAGCTGTTGTGTGCATGTGTGTGTTTGTGTGAGCTGCTGTGTTTGTGTGTGTGTGAGCTGCTGTGTGTATCTGTGTGTATGAGCTGCTGTGTTTGTGTGTGTGTGAGCTGCTGTGTGTATCTGTGTGTATGAGCTGCTGTGTGCATGTGTGTGTTTGTGTGAGCTGCTGTGTGCATGTGTGTGTTTGTGTGAGCTGCTGTATACATGTGTGTGTGTAAAAGAGCTGATGTGTGCATGTATGTGTTTGTGTGAGCTGTTGTGTGCATATGTGTGTGTGTCAGAGCTGTTGTGTGTGAATCTGTGTGTGTGTGAGCTGCTGTGTATATGTGTGTGTATGAGCTGCTGTGTGCATGTGTGTGTATTTGTGTAAACTGTTGTGTGCATGTGTGTTTGTGTGATTTGTTTTTGTGTGAGCTATGGTGTGCATGTGTGTGTTTGTGTGAGCTGATGTGTGCTTGTGTGTGCTTGTGTGAGCTGTTGTGTGCATGTGTGTTTGTGTGAGCTGTCGTGTGCATGTGTGTGTTTGTGTGAGCTGCTGTGTGCATGTGTGTGTGTAAAAGAGTTGCTGTGTGCGTGTATGTGTTTGTGTGAGCTGTTGTGTGCATGTGTGTGTTTGTGTGAGCTGCTGTGTTCATGTGTGTGTGTGAACTGCTGTGTATATGTGTGTGCATGAGCTGCTGTGTGCATATGTGTGTTTGTGTGAGCTGCTGTGTGCATGTGTGTGTGTATTTGTGTAAGCTGTTGTGTGCATGTGTGTTTGTGTGAGTTGTTGTGTGCATGTGTGTGTTTGTGTGAGCTGCTGTGTTCATGTGTGTGTTTGTGTGAGCTGCTGTATGTATGTGTGTGTGAGCTTCTGTGTTCATGTGTGTGTTTGTGTGAGCTGCTGTGTGTTTGGTTGAGCTGCTGTGTGCATGTGTGTGTGAGCTGCTGTGTTCATGTGTGTGTTTGTGTGAGCTGATGTGTGCATGTGTGAGTCTGTGTAAGCTGTTGTGTGCATGTGTGTTTGTGTGAGCTATTGTGTGCATGTATATGTTTATGTGAGCTATTGTGTGCATGTAAGTGTTTGTGTGAGCTATTGTGTGCATGAGCTGCTGTGTTCATGTGTGTTTTTGTGCCAGCTGTTGTGTGCATCTGTATGACCTGTTGTGGTATGCATGTGTGTTTGTGTCAGCTGTTGTGTGCATGTGTGTGTTTGTGTGAGCTGTTGTGTGCATGTGTGTGTATGTGTGAGCTGTTGTGTGCATGTATGTGTTTGCGTGAGCTATTGTGTGCATATGTGTGTTTGTGTAACCTGCTGTGTGCATGTGTGTGTTTGTGTGAGCTGCTGTGTGCGTGTATGTGTTTGTGTGAGCTATTGTGTGCATATGTGTGTTTGTGTAAGCTGCTGTGTACATGAGTGTGTTAGTGTGAACTGCTGTGTGTTTGTGTGAGCTGTTGTGGGCATTTGTGTGTTTGTGTGAGCTGTTGTGTGCATGTGTGTGTTTGTGTGAGCTGCAGTGTACATGTGTGTGTTTGTGCCAGCTGTTGTGTGCATGTGTATGACCTGTTGTGGTGTGCATGTGTGTTTGTGTGAGATGTTGTGTGCATGTGTGTGTTTGTGTGAGCTGTTGTGTGCATGTGTGTGTTTGTGTGAGCTGCTGTGTGCATGTGTGTGTTTGTGTGAGCTGCTGTGTGCATGTGTGTTTTTGTGCCAGCTGTTGTGTGCATGTGTATGACCTGTTGTGGTGTGCATGTGTGTTTGTGTGAGCTGTTGTGGGCATGTGTGTGTTTGTGTGAGCTGTTGTGTGCATGTGAATGACCTGCTGTGTGCATGTGTGTGTTTGTGTGAGCTGTTGTGTGCATGTGTGTGTTTGTGTGAGCTGTTGTGTGTGTTTGTGTGAGCTGATGTGTGCATGTGTGTGTTTGTGTAAGCTGTTGTGTGCATGTGTGTGTTTGTGCCAGCTGTTGTGTGCATGTGTATTACCTGTTGTGGTGTGCATGTGTGTTTGTGTGAGCTGTTGTGTGCATGTGTGTGTTTGTGTGAGCTGTTGTGTGCATGTGTGTGTTTACGTGAGCTGCTGTGTGAATGTGTGTGTTTGTGTGAGCTGCTGTGTGCATGTGTGTTTTTGTGCCAGCTGTTGTGTGCATGTGTATGACCTGTTGTGGTGTGCATGTGTGTTTGTGTGAGCTGTTGTGTGCATGTGTGTGTTTGTGTGAGCTGTTGTGGGCATGTGTGTGTTTGTGTGAGCTGTTGTGTGCATGTGTATGACCTGCTGTGTGCATGTGTATGTTTGTGTGAGCTGTTGTGTGCATGTGTGTGTTTGTGTGAGCTGTTGTGGGCATTTGTGTGTTTGTTTGAGCTGTTGTGTGTCTTTGTGTGAGCTGCAGTGTACATGTGTGTGTGTTTGTGTGAGCTGTTGTGTGCATGTGTGTGTTTGTACCAACTGTTGATTGCATGTGTATGACCTGTTGTGGTGTGCATGTGTGTTTGTGTGAGCTGTTGTGTGCATGTGTGTGTTTGTGTGAGCTGCAGTGTACATGTGTGTATTTGTGTGAGCTGTTGTTTGCATGTTTATGTTTGTGCCAGCTGTTGTGTGCATGTGTATGACCTGTTGTGGCATGCATGTGTGTGTTTGTGTGAGCTGCTGTGTTCATGTGTGTTTTTGTGCCAGCAGTTGTGTGCATGTGTGTGTATGTGTGAGCTGTTGTGTGCGTGTATGTGTTTGCGTGAGCTATTGTGTGCATATGTGTGTTTGTGTAACCTGCTGTGTGCATGTGTGTGTTTGTGTGAGCTGCTGTGTGCGTGTATGTGTTTGTGTGAGCTATTGTGTGCATATGTGTGTTTGTGTAAGCTGCTGTGTACATGAGTGTGTTAGTGTGAACTGCTATGTGCATGTGTGTGTTTGTGTGAGCTGTTGTGGGCATTTGTGTGTTTGTGTGAGCTGTTGTGTGCATGTGTGTGTTTGTGTGAGCTGCAGTGTACATGTGTGTGTTTGTGTGAGCTGTTGTGTGCATGTTTATGTTTGTGCCAGCTGTTGTGTGCATGTGTATGACCTGTTGTGGTGTGCATGTGTGTTTGTGTGAGCTGTTGTGTGCATGTGTGTGTTTGTGTGAGCTGTTGTGTGCATGTGTGTGTTTGTGTGAGCTGCTGTGTGCATGTGTGTGTTTGTGTGAGCTGTTGTGTGTGTTTGTGTGAGCTGATGTGTGCATGTGTGTGTGTTTGTGTAAGCTGTTGTGTGCATGTGTATGACCTGCTGTGTGCATGTGTGTGTTTGTGTGAGCTGTTGTGTGTGTTTGTGTGAGCTGATGTGTGCATGTGTGTGTTTGTGTAAGCTGTTGTGTGCATGTGTGTGTTTGTGCCAGCTGTTGTGTGCATGTGTATGACCTGTTGTGGTGTGTATGTGTGTTTGTGTGAGCTGTTGTGTGCATGTGTGTGTTTGTGTGAGCTGCTGTGTGCATGGGTGTTTTTGTGCCAGCTATTGTGTGCATGTGTATGACCTGTTATGGTGTGCATGTGTGTTTGTGTGAGCTGTTGTGTGCATGTGTGTGTTTGTGTGAGCTGCTGTGTGCATGTGTGTGTTTGTGTGAGCTGCTGTGTGCATGTGTGTGTTTGTGTGAGCTGTTGTGTGTGTTTGTGTGAGCTGATGTGTGCATGTGTGTGTTTGTGTAAGCTGTTGTGTGCATGTGTGTGTTTGTGCCAGCTGTTGTGTGCATGTGTATGACCTGTTGTGGTGTGCATGTGTGTTTGTGTGAGCTGTTGTGTGCATGTGTGTGTTTGTGTGAGCTGCTGTGTGCATGGGTGTTTTTGTGCCAGCTATTGTGTGCATGTGTATGACCTGTTATGGTGTGCATGTGTGTGTGCATGTGTGTTTGTGTGAGCTGTTGTGTGCATGTGTGCGTTTGTGTGAGCTGTTGTGTGCATGTGTATGACCTGCTGTGTGCATGTGTGTGTTTGTGTGAGCTGTTGTGTGCATGTGTGTGTTTGTGTGAGCTGTTGTGGGCATGTGTGTGTTTGTGTGAGCTGTTGTGTGCATGTGTATGACCTGCTTTGTGCATGTGTGTGTTTGTGTGAGCTGTTGTGTGCATGTGTGTGTTTGTGTGAGCTGTTGTGGGCATTTGTGTGTTTGTTTGAGCTGTTGTGTGTGTTTGTGTGAGCTGCAGTGTACATGTGTGTGTTTGTGTGAGCTGTTGTGTGCATGTGTGTGTTTGTGCCAACTGTTGTGTGCATGTGTATGACCTGTTGTGGTGTGCATGTGTGTTTGTGTGAGCTGTTGTGTGCATTTGTGTGTTTGTGTGAGCTGTTGTGTGCATGTGTGTGTTTGTGTGAGCTGCAGTGTACATGTGTGTATTTGTGTGAGCTGTTGTGTGCATGTTTATGTTTTGTGCATGTGTATGACCTGTTGTGGCGTTCATGTGTGTGTTTGTGTGAGCTGAATTCAAGGGATGCCATCTTGGATGACGTCCCTTAAAGGAACCTTCATTCTTGAAGAGCCGTCGACAGAAGAGGATGCTCCGTGCCGGATGTCTTGAAGGTGGAGCCGCTTCGCGTCGGAATGATGAAGATAGAAGATGCCGTCTGGATGAAGACTTCTGCCCGTCTGGAGGACCACTTCTTGCCGCTTGGATGAAGACTTCTCCCGGCTTCGTTGAGGACTTCTTGCCGCTTGGATGAAGACTTCTCCCAGCTTCGTTGAGGATGGATGTCGGGTCTTCAAAATCTTCGGGGGTTAGTGTTAGGTTTTTTTAAGGGTTTATTGGGTGGGATTTATTTTTAGCTTAGGGTTTGGGCTGAAATAGAGCTAAATGCCCTTTTAAGGGCAATGCCCATCCAAATGCCCTTTTCAGGGCAATGGGGAGCTTAGTTTTTTTTTAGATAGGATTTTATTTGGGGGGTTTGGTTGTGTGGGTGGTGGGTTTTACTGTTGGGGGTTGTTTGTATTTTTTTTACAGTAAAATAACTGATTTATTTGGGGCAATGCTCCGCAAAAGGCCCTTTTAAGGGCCATTGGCAGTTTAGTTTAGGCTAGGTTTTTTTTATTTTATTTTGGGGGGCTTTTTTATTTTGATAGGGCTATTAGATTAGGTGTAATTAGTTTAAATATTTGATAATTTCTTTTTTATTTTGTGTAATTTAGTGTTTGTTTGTTTTTGTAATTTAGTTAATTGTATTTAATTAATATAATTTATTTAATTGTAGTGTAAGGTTAGGTGTTAGTGTAAGACAGGTTAGGTTTTATTTTACAGTTACATTTGTATTTATTTTACCTAGGTAGTTAGTAAATAGTTAATAACTATTTAGTAACTATTCTACCTAGTTAAAATAAATTCAAATTTAGATGTGAAATAAAAATAAAACCTAAGATAGCTACAATATAACTATTAGTTATATTGTAACTAGGTTAGGTTTTATTTTACAGGTAAGTATGTATTTAGTTTTAAATAGGAATTATTTAGGTATTAATTGTAATTTTTATTTAGATTTATGTTAATTATGTTAAAGTTAGTGGGTGTTAGGTTTAGGGTTAGACTTAGGGTTAGGTTTAGGGGTTAATAACTTTAGTATAGTGGCAGCGATTTTGGGGGCAGCAGATTAGGGGTTAATAACAGTAATGCAGGTTGCGGCAATGTTAGGGACAGCAGATTAGGGGTTAATAATATTTAACTAGTGTTTGTGATGCAGGAGTATGGCGGTTTAGGGGTTAATATGTTTATTATAGTGGCGGCGATGTCGGGAGCCACAGATTAAGGGTTAATAATTTTATTTTAGTGTTTGCAATGCGGGAATGCCTCGGTTTAGGGGTTAATAGGTAGTTTATGGGTGTTAGTGTACTTTTTAGCACTTTAGTTCTGTTTACTTTCAGTTTACGGTACGGATGTTGTAGTTATAGGCTGTACCGCTCACTTTTTGGCCGGACAGGCAAACTCGTAATACCGGCGCTGTGGAAGTCCCATTGAAAAAGGACTTTTTGAAAGCTGCGGTAGTTATGTTGCGTTACGGCCAAAAAAGTCTGCAGGACAGCTATACCTGCAAAACTCGTAATACCAGCGGTAGTGAAAAAGAGCCATTACGCTGCTTTTTCACTCATAACGCAAAACTCATAATCTAGCCGATTGTATTTAACATTGCACAAACAGTTCTGGTGAAATGGTTGTGCAATGCCGCCCCCTGCACATTCACGACCAATTGGCCGCTAGCAGGAGGTGTCAATCATCCCTATCGTATCAGATCGGGATGACTGCAGTCCCCCACCTCAGAGGTGGCGGATGAGTTAAAGAGCATCCGCAGATTAATAAATCTATCCCTTTGTATTTGAACCATAGCAAAATATTTTGATCAGAATCCTTTTGAAAAACGTATCCCATGTTTATCTATAGAAAACCACCATTAATGTCTACGTTTTGTAGATACAGTTTTGATAAAAAAAATTGAGTAAAATTCAAGAGCCAGATCTACTGAAAATGGCCCAAATAGGAGTATATCCTTTTTTTGTGAAAATGTGTATTTTGTGAAGTGGATACTTTATATCTATATATAAGTGAGTGGCACTACAGTGGGAGTGGTTTTTTTTTGTTTTTTTTTGTTGCTTAACCTTAGAGTAATCTGGACTCTTTCTCAGATTACAGCTGTGCTCCCCGTGGTACCTCGTACATGTGTGTAACAAGAAAAATGTCACACCAACACATAGCATTACATATGCATTCTCGTGCATCAGAATTTCTTTGTGCATCATTTTCAAATCTCTCTAGTCCATTTGAAATAATGTAAAAAAAATTGCAAATTACATAAACTACATAGCAGAGAAATCATGTGAAAATTGTAAGGTTTTTAAAGACCACATATATCAAATATACGCGATTAAAGCAAAAAGGAAACATGGTTGACAGTTGATTCACTATTTATGGCAACAGCCTAATGTGTTTCATTTCCGGTTATTTTTTTACTTAGCCATAAATATTAATCAATGAGGTTTGTACACTTAACTATTTAATATCATTATGAGTAATTTTATAATTAATATGATTTAAAACTTCCAAACCGTGAATGTTTATCCTAAATGTATTTTTGTATTTACATTATATACACGTTTTATATTTTATTAGTATGATTTGAGTTATATTTTTTAATATTTTTATTAAACCAGGAACCATTAATGTTTAACATTTGAACCTAGCACAGAAAAACTTTAACGCTGAAAAAAAGTTGTGGAAACAAAGGGAATTTTCAGAAGGTCAAAGTTGCTGAATTACAAAAGTCCAAAATTCAATTTAAAAGTTCTGCAAAAATAGTTTTTCTGATGTCCCCTTGATATAAAAGTTGTCAAGAGTCTTTGAAAAGTTTTTGGGGTTTTCAAACACATTAAGATGGCTTTCCATAGACATTCTAATGGGTTAGGGCCCAGTTCCAGAATTTGTTTGACTCTCTATGGGGATCTGTGTGTGCATGTGTGTATGTGGTACTGCAGATATATTTGTGATCCTGTGTGTCTGTGACTCTTTGCAAGTTCGAGAGAGCACAACCGTGTATGTGTGATTTTGGCTGACCTTGTAAATAATATCACACTTTGGTGGTAGCAATGTGTGTATGCGTTTGTGACCTGTTTGACTTTGTGTCTCTGTATGTGTATATGTGTGTCACTATTTTTGATTTTGCAGATACAACTGTGTGTAGTGTAGTGGCGGTTCTATGAGGGTGCTATACACTTCCAGTTCCAAATGCAAGTGTAGCACCCCCATTATGCTGCAAAGGGCTACATTTATTATGTTAGCCCCCCCAAGTATTAAGTTCTAGACCCACCACCGGTGTGTGAGAATTTGTGTATATATGAATTGTGTGTGTAGCCGTGCAAATATACTTGCGCGTGTGACCCTGTGAAATCTAATATTGCTGCGTTAAGGTTGAAAGGTAACAGACGAAGTCCTAGGGTATATCTTAATACGCTATACTTACCTGGGGCAATAGTATACTTACTACTAACACACTTATCTCACATGTACAAATAATCCACAAGGGTAACGTGCAAATACTTAACATGTTAGGACTCTCATACCACACAGTAATTAGACTTTATACTTCTTGGGTACCAATGTTACTAGCAATACTACTTCATACTTGGTGTTGATAGGAATCTACAGTTGCCAACTTTGCCAACACCTGAAAAAAATGAACAGTACTTTTCTGCAACACCCTGTTATTTATTGCCCCAAATGGGGGGTTACACAGAGTTCCTTTAATAACCCTAGAGAGATAGACGTGGCAATCACTTACCTTAGACAGTTTTCAAAGCTGAACCCCCCCTGTGGGAGCTGAGATACTGAGAGCGTTGGCAACATGGCGGTTAAGTTGGGGTGCAGCCTTTTGTAGTCTGTAAAGTTTTCTTTACCTGGATGCTGTCCTGATCTCTCAGCTTTTAATATTTTATTAATCTCCTACCCCTGTGCTTCTTTTTTTATAGGTTCCTTGCCTTGTTTGTTATTCGTTCCACTTTACTCTCAATCTTTTTCTTTCTAACACATTTTTAATTCTCTCTGTCTCTCTTATGTCTCTCTCTTCTCTCTACCCTTAGTTGCTGTCTCTTCGTTTTGTCTAAATCTTCCTGTGGGCTGCAGCATCAGATTTGCTTTCACTTTCATCTTCTTGTAAAAGCTGTGTATACTCACACAGCCAGTCACACACACACAAGCACACACACACGTACACACACACGCTATTGTATCACAAGCTGTATCCGTGCCAGCGCTTGGCAAATTATCTTATTTTTTTGTAATTAACTCTCACAGACCTTACTGAAAGCTCTTTCGCAGAATTTTTCTGTAGTCGTATTAAAGCAACAATAAATGCGAATAAATTCTATCATACATATCAAACAGCTCTATGTTAAAGGGACAGGAAACCCACATTTTCTCTTTCATGATTCAGATAGAGAATGCAATTTTAAACAACTTTCCAATTTACTTGTATTATCTAACTTGCTTTATTCTCTTGGTATGCTTTGTTGAAGAAGCAATGCACTACTGGGAGCTAGCTGTTTGCATTGGGTGAGCCAATAACGTGGCATATATGTGCAGCCACCAATATTACAATGTTCTTCACATATTTCTACATATATCTGATGGTCTTTAGGTATATATATATATATATATATACATATATATATATATATATAAAACCACCCGTATATATGATTATATATATATATATATATATATATATATATATAACCACCCTGTATATATGATTTTTTTATATATATATATATATATATAAAACCACCCGTATATATGATTATATATATATATATATATATATATATATATATATATATATATATATATATATATATATAACCACCCTGTATATATGATTTTTATATATATATATATATATATATATATAAAACCACCCTGTATATATGATTATATATATATAAAACCACCCTGTATATATGATTATATATATATATATATATATATATATATATATAAAAACCTCCCTGTATTTATGATTATATATATATATATATATATAACCACCCTGTATATATGATTATATATATATATATATATATATAACCACCCTGTATATATGATTATATATATATAACCACCCTGTATATATGATTTTATATATATATATATATATATATATATATATATATATAACCACCCTGTATATATGATTTATAAATATATATATATATATATATATATATATATAAAACCACCCTGTATATATGATTATATATATATATATATAACCACCCTGTATATATGATTATATATATATATATATAAAACCTCCCTGTATATATGATTATATATATATATATATATATATAAAACCACCCTGTATATATGATTATATATATATATATATATATATATATATATATATATATATAAAACCACCCTGTATATATGATTTTATATATATATATATATATATATATAACCACCCTGTATATATGATTATATATATATAACCACCCTGTATATATGATTTTATATATATATATATATATATATATATATATATATATATATATATATATATATATATATATATATATATATATATAAAACCACCCTGTATATATGATGTCAGATCCAGCCCTGCACACTGTGACTGTGTATCTCACTAAACTGTTCATTAAACTAACCACTTTGGAAAACAGAGCCTGCAGTTCCTCGTTTTTCTTCATTCCAATACTATATATATATATATATATAAAACCACCCTGTATATATGATTATATATATATATATATATATATATATATAAAACCACCCTGTATATATGATTATATATATATATATATATATATATATATAAAACCACCCTGTATATATGATTATATATATATATATATATATATATATATATATACTCTCCAAAAAGCAGGCAGCTCACTGGTCTTTGCAGTAAAACTAGAATTTATTACATCAGTTTAAAAAACAAACGTTTCGGCACTGCATTGTGCCTTTGTCAATGTTATACAATAAAAAGTACAAGGACAGAGTGCACCCAAGCACCCCGGATCAGTTAACATACATTTAAAACAAACCCCCTTAAATAGAGAATATCCTCACTTAGCCTTTACCGCCATTCCTATTGCATGCTCGTTCAATCACCTAATCCCTGCGTCACGCTGACACGCTAGCCGTGCCTAGCGTGATGACGCATAGCACGGCGTTGTCATGACAACGTCCAAGGCATTACGTCGACGAATGAGCCAGATATCAGGCAAGAGCCGCTCTGGGTGTCCCATAGTATGTGGCTACGGCGGAGGCAATAAGGATGTGTAATCTTATCAGATTTTCATACCACACAACAAACATAATAAAAATACAAAGTCAGTGACTTTGTATTTTTATTATTTTTATTATGTTTGTTGTGTGGTATGAAAATCAGATAAGATTACACATCCTTATTGCCTCTGCCGTAGCCACATACTATGGGACACCCAGAGCGGCTCTTGCCTGATTAGGTGGCTGGTTTACGTTGGTTGCCCATAGCAACCGCTGCGCTTCAAGAAACTTTGTTGTTCTGAATATGCGCAGATTGGTCCCTGGTGTTCTCCTGGTATCTGGCTCATTCGTCGACGTAATGCCTTGGACGTTGTCATGACAACGCCGTGCTATGCGTCATCACGCTAGGCACAGCTAGCGTGTCAGCGTGACGCAGGGATTAGGTGATTGAACGAGCATGCAATAGGAATGGCGGTAAAGGCTAAGTGGGGATATTCTCTATTCTCTATTTAAGGGGGTTTGTTTTAAATGTATGTTAACTGATCCGGGGTGCTTGGGTGCACTCTGTCCTTGTACTTTTTGTTGTATAACATTGACAAAGGCACAATGCAGTGCCGAAACGTTTGTTTTTTAAACTGATGTAATAAATTCTAGTTTTACTGCAAAGACCAGTGAGCTGCCTGCTTTTTGGAGAGTATTGTTATGGTATTAGCAGAGCACCGTGGCATTATTCAAGTATGATTGTGCAATCCTATCTATGACTTTATATATATATATATATATATATATATATATAAAACCACCCTGTATATATGATTATATATATATATATATATATATATATATAAAACCACCCTGTATATATGATTTTATATATATATATATATATATATAAAACCACCCTGTATATATGATTATATATATATATATATATATATATATATATATATATATATATATATATATATATATAAAACCACCCTGTATATATGATTATATATATATTTTTGTTGTTTTTACAGTATGGTTAATATTTTTTTATAATTTTTTTAAAATATTTTATATTTAATAGTTAAATAATGCACCTTAAGATTACTGAGTTTTTCATGTACTAATCTGACCGTGTTAAGATCTAAATTGAGAAATGCGATGCAAAAAAATGCATATTTTACATTCCTATGTTCTTCACATAGAAACTAATGTACTTTTTATTATTAAATATATATTTCTATATATATCTAATGCTGTTCATGTAAAATCCATATCTATGCCTATATATCTATAGGAATAGATATGCAGGTATAGGTATATAGAAATGTGTATTTAACATTAAAAAAGCACATTATCCTTTAGGTTAAGAACATAGGAATGTTAAATATGTACAGTAAATATACAATAAAACATATAAACACATATGTACACACATATAAACACACACATATATATATATATATATATATATATATATATTTATATATACATATATATCCATCTTTAGACGTGTATATGTATGTATCTAAGTTCAAGTTAAAGCCCTTTGCAGGCTTATGGCTAGATTACGAGTTTTGCGTTAGAACTTCAATCCTATTGGCTGATTGCCAATCAAAAAGTGCTGTCCAGAGTTCTTAACCCAAAAAAGCTTAGATGGCTTTTATTTCAAATAAAGATAGCAAGAGAATGAAGAAAATTGATAATAGGAGTAAATTAGAAAGTTGCTTAAAATTGCATGCTCTATCTGAATCACAAAAGAAAAAAAATTGGGTTCAGTGTCCCTTTAATAACTATTTATTCACTATTCTACCTAGTTAAAATAAATACAAACTTTCCTGTGAAATAAAAATAAATCCTAAAATAGCTACAATGTAACTGTTAGTTATATTGTAGCTAGCTTAGGGTTTATTTTACAGGTAAGTATTTAGTTTTAAATAGGAATAATTTATTTAATGATAGGAATTTTATTTAGATTTATTTAAATTATATTTAAGTTAGGGGTGTGTTAGGTTTAGGGTTAGACTTAGGTTTAGGGGTTAATAACTTTAATATAGTGGCGGCTACGTTGGGGGCGACAGATTAGGGGATTAATAAGTGTAGGTAGGTGGTGGCGACATTGGGGGCGGCAGATTGGGGGTTAATAAATATAATGTAGGTGGCGGCGATGTTGGGGCAGCAGATTAGAGGTTAATAAGTGTAAGATTAGCGCTGGTATTGGAGTGACATTTGGAGCAAAATTTTGCTCAACGCTCACTTCTTGTCTTTTAACGATGGGTTTCTGAAAACTTGTAAAACCAGCGCTTTATTTAAGTGAGCGGTGAGAGAAAACTGCTTGTTAGCACCACACAGCTTCTAACGCAAAACTCGTAATCTAGGCGTTTATTTTTTCTTATTTTTAATGCAATATTGTTTTGAATAATTTTTAGCAGGCAGTGTTATTATGAGTGCAACTGTGCTGTGAAATGAAATCAGAGCTCATAATTAGGGACTGTCACTCTCAAATTGAGACAGTTGGGAGGTCTGGGTGTCCCAATATTATATTCATATTTAGGGGCCGATTTATCAATGTCTGGCGGACATGATCTGCTGTAGCGTATCATGTCTGACAGACATCGCTGAATGCCGACAGCATACGCTGTCGGGAATTTAACATTGCACAAGCAGTTCTGGTGAACTGCTTGTGCAATGGCGCCCCCTGCAGATTCACGGCCAATTGGACGCTAGCAGGGGGTGTCAATCAACCCTATCGTATACGATTGGGCGGATTATAGACCGCAGCCTCAGCGGACCGCTGCTTCATAACTTCTGTTTCCAGCAAGCCTTCAGGGCATCAGGGGCCAAATTTTTTATTTCATAATTTAGATAGAGCAGCAATTTTAAAGGGACACTGAACCCAATTTTCTTCTTTCGTGATTCAGATACAGCAGCAATTTTAAGCAACTTTCTAATTTACTCCTATTATACATTTTTCTTCGTTCTCTTGCTATTTTTATTTGAAAAAGAAGGAATCTAAGCTTTTTTGGGGGTTCAGGACTCTGGACAGCACTTTTTAAATGGTGGATGAATTTATCCACCAATCAGCAAGAACAACCCAGGTTATTCACCATCTATACTTACATTCTTGCATTTCAAATAAAGATACCAAGAGAAGGAAGAAAATTTGATAATTGGAGTACATTAGAAAGTTGCTTAAAATTGTCATGCTCTATCTGAATCATGAAAGAAAAAATTTGGGTTCAGTGTCCCTTTAAGCAACTTTTTAATTTACTCCTATTATCAAATTTTCTTCATTCTCTTTGTATCTTTATTTGAAAAGCAAGAATGTAAGTTTTGGTGAACAACCTGGGTTGTTCTTGCTGATTGGTGAAAAAAATTACCCACTAACAAACAAGTGCTGTCCAGAGGGCTGAACAAAAAAATTGGCTGGCTCCTTAGCTTAGATGCCTTCTTTTTCAAACAAAGATAGCAAGAGAACGAAGAAACATTGATAATAGGAGTAAATTAGAAAGTTGCTTAAAATTGCTGCTCTATCTAAATAACGAAAGAAAAAAATTGGGTTCAGTGTCCCTTTAATATGAAAATAAAATTGGGACACATGATATAATCAATACTTTGCATTTGCGGTTAGTTTTTTCGCTCATCTAGTTCCTTGTCTCTTTATCTTCCATTCCTGTATCGCTAAAAATGTATTTTCTTCACCTCGAGACTGATTGAATGAGATAGATCCTAGGTGACCCAGTGGTGAAGTTGGCGTTGTACAGGAATGTGATTGGTCAGTTCTGTGGTGTGATTAACTAGTTGGGGGAAGTGAGTAAGCGTTAAAAAAGGTAGGATTATGCATTCATGAGAATTGTTTAGATGGTCTCACCTATAAAGGGTAAGGTAGGGAAAAGTGTGGTTAAGACAGAAGGACAGAGCACCTAAACTGCAACTGTCCTGAAAAATTTGGGACATTTTAGTGATTTTCTTCTTTTCTTCAGACTTTCCCCTCACCTACTAATTTTCTATTCCTTTCTCTTCCTCGTTCGCTAAGAGTTGTTTCCCTATAGTGGTTAGGCTGAGGTAGTGTCTTCCTAAAAAGTGTCGGCAGTGACATGAAAGGCCCCAGTCCTTCAGCTCCTCAGTGTAATACGAGGAAAGAAAAGGTTGCGGCTATATCAAACCAACAGTATAAGTATTTGTTCTCTGCAGTCTCTTATCTGCTCCTTGCACCCCAATGATGCCACAGTTCCCAGGGGGCAGCCTTAAACACACTATCTGTGCAGGTCACAGAATTAAGCAAACTCAAGCTCCGTATGGAGTTTGAAGGTCCGTGTTTCTGGTGAGCCTTAAGGCTCACTAGAAACACAAGTTATGAAGCAGCGGTCTAAAGACCGCTGCTCCATAACCTGTCCGTCTGCACTGAGGCGGCGGACGGAAATCAACCTGATCGAATACGATTGGGTTGATTGACACCCCCTGCTAGCGGCCAATATGCAGGGGGCGGCATTGCACCAGCAGTTCACAAGAACTGATTGTGTAATGATAAATGCCAATAGTGTATGCTGTTGGCATTTATCGATGTGCGGCGGACATGATACCCTACATCGTATCATGTCCGTCCGCACTATCATAAATAGACCCCCATGTGTATATCTTTCTCTTCCATTTTCCTGTCATCTCTTTATTTTCAGTCCCTCTCTCTCTGTTTGTCTGTTTTTGACCCCCATTCCCTTTGTATTAGCGCATTCATGCATGCTAACATTTTCTTTTTTAGACCCAGGATTTTTTATCTCAGAAAATGATTTTTTTACTGATCCATACTGTAATCTAGAGCAGGGTTCTTCAAACCCCGGGTCGGGACACATTACTGGGTCGCAACACCATATTTACTGGGTCACGACTTGTGTGTGTGTTGTAGGAGAGTGTGTATAGTGTGTGTGTGTGTTATTGAATGATGGTGTGTGGTGTGTGTGTGTTATACAAGAGTTTGTGTGTTGTATGAGTGTGTGTGGTGTGTGTGTGTTATATGAGAGTGTGTGTGGTATGTGTGTGTATCTTATGAGAGTGTGTGTGTGTATCTTATGAGAGTGTGTGGTGTGTGTATTGTATGAGAGTGTGTGGTGTGTGTGTGTTATATGAGAGTGTGTGTGGTATGTATGTGTATCTTATGAGAGTGTGTGGTGTGTGTGTGTTGTATGAGAGTATGATGTCTGTGTGTGTTGTATGAGTAGACTTACCATAATTTTTAGAGGTGAAACTGGGACCACCTTGTGCGGTGCCAGTGGGGGTGTGGCCAGGGGTGTGGTCAAGGGGGCGTGGCGATCACCGGTTCTTTTAAAGTAGTAGCTTTTATATGCATAATGTTTTGTGGATATTGTACCCTTCCTCAGTCAAACAACAAGTGAATTACACAGTTTAAATAGACCATAACACCACCCCTAGTGAAAAAGGCACCATTATGTTGTCATCGCAACCCATACACAACATGAGCAAATAAATCATTCATCTAAATCTCAGATTCTAAATAATACCAAACATCAAGCATAATTATCAATTTCATAAAATAGTGAAAAGAGTATACATCACACAATTTAATATCTGCAATGTAATATGTGTTTTATGTGTCTAATTAAAGGGACACTGAACCCAAATGTTTTCTTTCGTAATTCAGATAGAGCATGAAATTTTAAGCAACTTTCTAATTTACTCCTATTATCAAATGTTCTTCATTCTCTTGGTATCTTTATTTGAAATGCAAGAATGTAAGTTTAGATGCCGGCCCATTTTTGGCGAACAACCTGGGTTGTTCTTGCTGATTGGTGGATAAATTCATCCAACAATAAAAAAGTGCTGTCCAGAGTCCTAAACCAAAAAAGAAGTTTAGATGCCTTCTTTTTCAAATAAAGATAGCAAGTGAACGAAGAAAATTTGATAATAGGAGTAAATTAGAAAGTTGCTTAAAATTGCATGCTCTATCTGAATCACGAAAGAAAAAATGTGGGTTTAGTAGCCCTTTAAGGAACAGAGCCAAATACTTATAAGGCATAAATACAACATTGAATGAAAGTAAAAAAGAAACACGTACCTGCTAAAACTGTTTAAGAGGCTACTCTATACCATAATGCAGGAAGATTACAGCCAAAATGCTATTCTGCATGAAGTAAAGCAAGATCCAGGCCAAAAATCCTGGCTGTCTGCACTTCCTGGTCATACCCATATGATTCCCCTAAAGGTGTATTACCGGTGATGTCACCAGGAGTCGGGGGGTGTTAAATTCTTAGAAAAATAAACCAAGCAGTACTACAAAATAAAAAAAAACCCTATGTTGCTCACTCAGCCTGTATTACTAAATGTAAACTTTGAAGGACATGAACGTTAAGCTAAGCAGGGCTGTATGTAACAAATTACCAGCATCCAACTATGCTGGAGAGCCACAGTCCAGTCATTCTGAATAATGTGTCTGGGTTTCAGGTGGTCTAAAACCCGGACACATGATTTGAAACCTGGAGGTGGCAACCCTACTGGGACAGAATGAACAAGCGGGTGGGACACTGGGACAGCGCCTCCAAACCGGGACAATCCCAGTAAAAGTGGGACTTTTGGTAAGCCTATGTATGAGTATGTGTGTTTTATGAGCGTGTGTGTGTTATTACCTTTTACAACACTTACAAGTTTGACTACAAGCAGGAATAAAGTACACACACATTTTAGTCACTTTGTCAAAAATTGCCTCTATCTTGTATATAACTTCAGATATTTTCAGCACAAGCATAAAAATAGGGTCGTGAAGGTATGTGGTATCATGGCACTGGGTATTGGGAAAAAATGTTTGAAGAACCCTGATCTAGACTAGAGAATAGGCTTCAAATAGTGTGGCACAGAGTATTTGTGGGACTTTATACTGTATTGTAATCCCCAACCGTAGTTTTGAAAACGTATTTTTATAAACTCCCTGCCTCTTGCACTTCTCTATTTATGACCCATGACAACAATTGCATAAAGTTGTTTTCTGTATTCACTTGAATACGCCTTACATACAAATTAGATCAGGGGATTTCCAGATTAAAATAGCTACTTTCAGTTTAATTCAACTGCCGGAAACAGCAGGAGCAGCCAGGAGTCGCGCGTGCGTGTATAAGAGTAGTCAGATTGTGTCTGCAGGAACAGGGAGATTGTATATGTTTGTGTTTTTGTCTTTGTATCTGGTGTTTACATGTAGGGATGTACATGTAGGGATGTATTGTTTTTGTGTCTTTTTGTGTGTGTATCAGCTGTTTATTTGTTAGAATAAAAGTATTTAAGTAAGATTGCGCATGACACTTTGTGTATATGTGTGTGAGCTTTTATGTGTGTGAGCACTCCACGTAAACTTACTTATGTGCATGGATTTATATAGAAATATACAGGTACATTGTGTGTGTGTGCATGAATTTATATAGAAATATACAGGTACATTATGTGTGTGTGCATGAATTTATATAGAAATATACAGATACATTGTGTCTGTGTGCATGAATTTATATAGAAATATACAGGTACATTGTGTGTCTGTGCAATAATTTATATAGATATATACAGGTACATTATGTGTGTGTGTGTGCGTGTGCATGAATTTATATAGAAATATACAGGTACATTGTGTGTGTGTGCATGAATTTATATAGAAATATACAGGTACATTGTGTGTCTGTGCATGAATTTATATAGAAATATACAGGTACATTGTGTGTGTGTGCATGAATTTATATAGATATATACACGTACATTGTTTTTGTGTGCATGAATTTATATAGAAATATACAGGTACATTGTGTGTGTGTGCATGAATTTATATAGAAATATACAGGTACATTGTGTGTCTGTGCATGGATTTATTTAGAAATATACAGGTACATTGTGTGTGTGCATGAATTTATATAGATATATACAGGTACATTGTGTGTGTGTGCATGAATTTATATAGATATATACAGGTACATTGTGTGTGTGCATGAATTTATATAGAAATATACAGGTACATTGTGTGTGTGTGCATGAATTTATATAGACATATACAGGTACATTGTGTGTGTGTGCGCATGAATTTATTTAGAAATATACAGGTACATTGTGCATGAATTTATATAGATATATACAGGTACATTGTGTGTGTGTATGCATTTATATAGAAATATACAGGTACATTGTGTGTTTGTGCATGAATTTATATAGATATATACAGGTACATTGTGTGTGTATAAATTTATATAGACATATACAGGTACATTGTGTGTGTGTGCATGAATTTTTATAGACATATACAGGTACATTGTGTTTGTGCATGAATTGATATAGATATATACAGGTACATTGTGTGTGTGTGCATGAATTTATATAGACATATACAGGTACATTGTGTCTGTGTGTGCATGAATTTATATAGATATATACAGGTACATTGTGTGTGTGTGCCTGAATGTATATAGAAATATACAGGTACATTGTGTGTGTGTGCATGAATTTATATAGAAATATACAGGTACATTGTGTGTGTGTGTGCATGAATTTATATAGAAATATACAGGTACATTGTGTGTGTGTGCATGAATTTATATAGAAATATACAGGTACATTGTGTGTGTGTGTGCATGAATTTAAATAGAAATATACAGGTACATTGTGTGTGTGTGCATGAATTTATATAGACATATACAGGTACATTGTGTGTGTGTGCATGAATTTATATAGAAATATACAGGTACATTGTGTGTGTGTGCATGAATTTATATAGAAATATACAGGTACATTGTGTGTGTGTGTGCATTAATTTATATAGAAATATACAGGTACATTGTGTGTGTGTGTGTGTGCATGAATTTAAATTGAAATATACAGGTACATTGTGTGTGTGTGCATGAATTTATATAGAAATATACAGGTACATTGTGTGTGTGTGTGTGCATGAATTTAAATTGAAATATACAGGTACATTGTGTGTGTGTGCATGAATTTATATAGAAATATACAGGTACATTGTGTGTGTGCATGAATTTATATAGAAATATACATGTGCATTGTGTGTCTGTGCATGAATTTATATAGAAATATACATGTACATTGTGTGTCTGTGCATGAATTTATATAGAAATATACAGGTACATTGTGTGTGTGTGCATGAATTTATATAGAAATATACAGGTACATTTTGTGTGTGTGCATGAATTTATATAGAAATATACAGGTACATTGTGTGTGTGTGTACATGAATTTATATAGAAATATACAGGTACATTGTGTGTGTGTGTGTGTGCATGAATTTATATAGAAATATACAGGTACATTGTGTCTGTGTGTGCATGCATTTATATAGAAATATACAGGTACATTGTGTGTGTGTGTGTGCATGCATTTATATAGATATATACAGGTACATTGTGTGTGTGTGCATGAATTTATATAGAATTATACAGGTACATTGTGTGTGTGTGCATGCATTTATATAGATATATACAGATACATTGTGTGCGTGTGCATGAATTTATATAGAAATATACAGGTACATTGTGTGTCTGTGCATGGATTTATTTAGAAATATACAGGTACATTGTGTGTGTGCATGAATTTATATAGAAATATACAGGTACATTGTGTGTGTGTGCATGAATTTATATAGAAATATACAGGTACATTGTGTGTGTGTGCATGAATTTATATAGAAATATACAGGTACATTGTGTGTGTGTGCATGAATTTATATAGATATATACAGGTACATTGTGTGTGTGCATGAATTTATATAGAAATATACAGGTACATTGTGTGTGTGCATGAATTTATATAGAAATATACAGGTACATTGTGTGTGTGTGCATGAATTTATATAGATATATACAGGTACATTGTGTGTGTGCATGAATTTATATAGAAATATACAGGTACATTGTGTGTGTGTGCGCATGAATTTATTTAGAAATATACAGGTACATTGTGCATGAATTTATATAGATATATACAGGTACATTGTGTGTGTGTATGCATTTATATAGAAATATACAGGTACATTGTGTGTTTGTGCATGAATTTATATAGATATATACAGGTACATTGTGTGTGTATAAATTTATATAGACATATACAGGTACATTGTGTGTGTGTGCATGAATTTTTATAGACATATACAGGTACATTGTGTTTGTGCATGAATTTATATAGATATATACAGGTACATTGTGTGTGTGTGCATGAATTTATATAGACATATACAGGTACATTGTGTCTGTATGTGCATGAATTTATATAGATATATACAGGTACATTGTGTGTGTGTGCCTGAATGTATATAGAAATATACAGGTACATTGTGTGTGTGTGCATGAATTTATATAGAAATATACAGGTACATTGTGTGTGTGTGTGCATGAATTTATATAGAAATATACAGGTACATTGTGTGTGTGTGCATGAATTTATATAGAAATATACAGGTACATTGTGTGTGTGTGTGCATGAATTTAAATAGAAATATACAGGTACATTGTGTGTGTGTGCATGAATTTATATAGACATATACAGGTACATTGTGTGTGTGTGCATGAATTTATATAGAAATATACAGGTACATTGTGTGTGTGTGCATGAATTTATATAGAAATATACAGGTACATTGTGTGTGTGTGTGCATTAATTTATATAGAAATATACAGGTACATTGTGTGTGTGTGTGTGCATGAATTTAAATTGAAATATACAGGTACATTGTGTGTGTGTGCATGAATTTATATAGAAATATACAGGTACATTGTGTGTGTGTGTGTGCATGAATTTAAATTGAAATATACAGGTACATTGTGTGTGTGTGCATGAATTTATATAGAAATATACAGGTACATTGTGTGTGTGCATGAATTTATATAGAAATATACATGTACATTGTGTGTCTGTGCATGAATTTATATAGAAATATACATGTACATTGTGTGTCTGTGCATGAATTTATATAGAAATATACAGGTACATTGTGTGTGTGTGCATGAATTTATATAGAAATATACAGGTACATTTTGTGTGTGTGCATGAATTTACATAGAAATATACAGGTACATTGTGTGTGTGTGCATGAATTTATATAGAAATATACAGGTACATTGTTTGTGTGTGCATGAATGTATATAGAAATATACAGGTACATTGTGTGTGTGTGTGTGTACATGAATTTATATAGAAATATACAGGTACATTGTGTGTGTGTGTGTGTGCATGAATTTATATAGAAATATACAGGTACATTGTGTCTGTGTGTGCATGCATTTATATAGAAATATACAGGTACATTGTGTGTGTGTGTGTGTGCATGCATTTATATAGATATATACAGGTACATTGTGTGTGTGTGCATGAATTTATATAGAATTATACAGGTACATTGTGTGTGTGTGCATGCATTTATATAGATATATACAGATACATTGTGTGCGTGTGCATGAATTTATATAGAAATATACAGGTACATTGTGTGTGTGTGTATGAATTTATATAGAAATATACAGGTACATTGTGTGTGTGTGCATGAATTTATATAGAAATATACAGGTACATTATGTGTGTGCATGACTTTATATAGATATATACAGATACATTGTGTGTGTGTGCGTGTGCATGAATTTATATAGAAATATACAGGTACATTGTGTGTGTATGAATTTATATAGAAATATACAGGTACATTGTGTGTGTATGAATTTATATAGAAATATACAGGTACACTGTGTGTGTGTGCATGAATTTATATAGAAATATACAGGTACATTGTGTGTGTGTGTGCGTGTGCATGAATTTATATAGAAATATACAGGTACATTGTGTGTGTATGAATTTATATAGAAATATACAGGTACATTGTGTGTGTGTGCATGAATTTATATAGAAATATACAGGTACATTGTGTGGCTGTGCATGAATTTATATAGAAATATACAGGTACATTGTGTGTCTGTGCATGAATTTATATAGATATATACAGGTACATTTTGTGTGTGCATGAATTTATATAGAAATATACAGGTACATTGTGTGTGTGTGCATGAAATTATATAGAAATATACAGGTACATTGTGTGTGTGCATGAATTTATATAGAAATATACAGGTACATTGTGTGTGTGTGCATGAATTTATATAGATATATACAGGTACATTTTGTGTGTGCATGAATTTATATAGAAATATACAGGTACATTGTGTGTGTGCATGCATTTATATAGAAATATACAGGTACATTGTGTGTGTGTGCATGAATTTACATAGAAATATACAGGTACATTGTGTGTGTGTGTGCATGCATTTATATAGATATATACAGGTACATTGTGTGTGCGCATGAATTTATATAGAAATATACAGGTACATTGTGTGTGTGCATGAATTTATATAGATATATACAGGTACATTGTGTGTGTGTGCATGGATTTATATAGAAATATACAGATACATTGTGTGTGTGCATGAATTTATATAGAAATATACAGTTACATTGTGTGTGTGTGCATGAATTTATATAGAAATATACAGGTACATTGTGTGTGTGCATGACTTTATATAGAATTATACAGGTACATTGTGTGTGTGAATGAATTTATATAGAAATATACAGGTACATTGTGTGTGTGTCTGTGCATGAATTTATATAGAAATATACAGGTACATTGTGTGTGTGCATGACTTTATATAGAATTATACAGGTACATTGTGTGTGTGTGCATGAATTTATATAGAAATATACAGGTACATTGTGTGTGTGTGCATGGATTTATATTGAAATATACATGTACATTGTGTGTGTGTGTGCATGGATTTATATAGAAATATACAGGTACATTGTGTGTGTGTGCATGGATTTATATAGAAATATACAGGTACATTGTTTGTGTGTGCATTATTTTATATAGATATATACAGGTACATTGTGTCTGTGCATGAATTTATATAGAAATATACAGGTACATTGTGTGTGTGTGCATGAATTTATATAGATATATACAGGTACATTGTGTGTGTGTGTGCATGAATTTATATAGATATATACAGGTGCATTGTGTGTGTGCATGAATTTATATAGAAATATACAGGTACATTGTGTGTGTGTGTGTGTGCATGGATTTATATAGAAATATACAGGTACATTGTGTGTGTGTGTGCATGAATTTATATAGAAATATACAGGTACATTGTGTGTGTGTGCATGAATTTATATAGATATATACAGGTACATTGTGTGTGTGTGCATGAATTTATATAGATATATACAGGTACATTGTGTGTGTGTGCATGAATTTATATAGAAATATACAGGTACATTGTGTGTGTGTGTGCATGAATTTATATAGAAATATACAGGTACATTGTTTGTGTGTGCATTATGTTATATAGATATATACAGGTACATTGTGTGTGTGCATGAATTTATATAGAAATATACAGGTACATTGTGTGTGTGTGCATGAATTTATATAGAAATATACAGGTACATTGTGTGTGTGTGTGCATGAATTTAAATAGAAATATACAGGTACATTGTGTGTGTGTGCATGAATTTATATAGACATATACAGGTACATTGTGTGTGTGTGCATGAATTTATATAGAAATATACAGGTACATTGTGTGTGTGTGCATGAATTTATATAGAAATATACAGGTACATTGTGTGTGTGTGTGCATTAATTTATATAGAAATATACAGGTACATTGTGTGTGTGTGTGTGTGCATGAATTTAAATTGAAATATACAGGTACATTGTGTGTGTGTGCATGAATTTATATAGAAATATACAGGTACATTGTGTGTGTGTGTGTGTGCATGAATTTAAATTGAAATATACAGGTACATTGTGTGTGTGTGCATGAATTTATATAGAAATATACAGGTACATTGTGTGTGTGCATGAATTTATATAGAAATATACATGTACATTGTGTGTCTGTGCATGAATTTATATAGAAATATACATGTACATTGTGTGTCTGTGCATGAATTTATATAGAAATATACAGGTACATTGTGTGTGTGTGCATGAATTTATATAGAAATATACAGGTACATTTTGTGTGTGTGCATGAATTTACATAGAAATATACAGGTACATTGTGTGTGTGTGCATGAATTTATATAGAAATATACAGGTACATTGTTTGTGTGTGCATGAATGTATATAGAAATATACAGGTACATTGTGTGTGTGTGTGTGTACATGAATTTATATAGAAATATACAGGTACATTGTGTGTGTGTGTGTGTGCATGAATTTATATAGAAATATACAGGTACATTGTGTCTGTGTGTGCATGCATTTATATAGAAATATACAGGTACATTGTGTGTGTGTGTGTGCATGCATTTATATAGATATATACAGGTACATTGTGTGTGTGTGCATGAATTTATATAGAATTATACAGGTACATTGTGTGTGTGTGCATGCATTTATATAGATATATACAGATACATTGTGTGCGTGTGCATGAATTTATATAGAAATATACAGGTACATTGTGTGTGTGTGTATGAATTTATATAGAAATATACAGGTACATTGTGTGTGTGTGCATGAATTTATATAGAAATATACAGGTACATTATGTGTGTGCATGACTTTATATAGATATATACAGATACATTGTGTGTGTGTGCGTGTGCATGAATTTATATAGAAATATACAGGTACATTGTGTGTGTATGAATTTATATAGAAATATACAGGTACATTGTGTGTGTATGAATTTATATAGAAATATACAGGTACACTGTGTGTGTGTGCATGAATTTATATAGAAATATACAGGTACATTGTGTGTGTGTGTGCGTGTGCATGAATTTATATAGAAATATACAGGTACATTGTGTGTGTATGAATTTATATAGAAATATACAGGTACATTGTGTGTGTGTGCATGAATTTATATAGAAATATACAGGTACATTGTGTGGCTGTGCATGAATTTATATAGAAATATACAGGTACATTGTGTGTCTGTGCATGAATTTATATAGATATATACAGGTACATTTTGTGTGTGCATGAATTTATATAGAAATATACAGGTACATTGTGTGTGTGTGCATGAAATTATATAGAAATATACAGGTACATTGTGTGTGTGCATGAATTTATATAGAAATATACAGGTACATTGTGTGTGTGTGCATGAATTTATATAGATATATACAGGTACATTTTGTGTGTGCATGAATTTATATAGAAATATACAGGTACATTGTGTGTGTGCATGCATTTATATAGAAATATACAGGTACATTGTGTGTGTGTGCATGAATTTACATAGAAATATACAGGTACATTGTGTGTGTGTGTGCATGCATTTATATAGATATATACAGGTACATTGTGTGTGCGCATGAATTTATATAGAAATATACAGGTACATTGTGTGTGTGCATGAATTTATATAGATATATACAGGTACATTGTGTGTGTGTGCATGGATTTATATAGAAATATACAGATACATTGTGTGTGTGCATGAATTTATATAGAAATATACAGTTACATTGTGTGTGTGTGCATGAATTTATATAGAAATATACAGGTACATTGTGTGTGTGCATGACTTTATATAGAATTATACAGGTACATTGTGTGTGTGAATGAATTTATATAGAAATATACAGGTACATTGTGTGTGTGTCTGTGCATGAATTTATATAGAAATATACAGGTACATTGTGTGTGTGCATGACTTTATATAGAATTATACAGGTACATTGTGTGTGTGTGCATGAATTTATATAGAAATATACAGGTACATTGTGTGTGTGTGCATGGATTTATATTGAAATATACATGTACATTGTGTGTGTGTGTGCATGGATTTATATAGAAATATACAGGTACATTGTGTGTGTGTGCATGGATTTATATAGAAATATACAGGTACATTGTTTGTGTGTGCATTATTTTATATAGATATATACAGGTACATTGTGTCTGTGCATGAATTTATATAGAAATATACAGGTACATTGTGTGTGTGTGCATGAATTTATATAGATATATACAGGTACATTGTGTGTGTGTGTGCATGAATTTATATAGATATATACAGGTGCATTGTGTGTGTGCATGAATTTATATAGAAATATACAGGTACATTGTGTGTATGTGTGAATGGATTTATATAGAAATATACAGGTACATTGTGTGTGTGTGTGCATGAATTTATATAGAAATATACAGGTACATTGTGTGTGTGTGCATGAATTTATATAGATATATACAGGTACATTGTGTGTGTGTGCATGAATTTATATAGATATATACAGGTACATTGTGTGTGTGTGCATGAATTTATATAGAAATATACAGGTACATTGTGTGTGTGTGTGCATGAATTTATATAGAAATATACAGGTACATTGTTTGTGTGTGCATTATGTTATATAGATATATACAGGTACATTGTGTCTGTGCATGAATTTATATAGAAATATATAGGTACATTGTGTGTGTGTGCATGAATTTATATAGATATATACAGGTACATTGTGTGTGTGTGCATGAATTTATATAGATATATACAGGTGCATTGTGTGTGTGTGCATGAATTTATATAGAAATATACAGGTACATTGTGTGTGTGTGTGCATGGATTTATATAGAAATATACAGGTACATTGTGTGTGTGTGCATGAATTTATATAGAAATATACGGGTACATTGTGTCTGTGCATGAATTTATATAGAAATATACAGGTACATTGTGTGTGTGTGCATGAATTTATATAGAGATATTGTCAAGGTATTTGAAATATTATAAGATAATATACACAGGTATACTTATTATTTAATGGTAATGTAGCTGTCTACATAAAATAATTCACTTTATTTGTAAAACTCCAAAAGGTCACTGTATGAAAATCAAAACCCCTCTGTTGCTCATCAAAAGACAGTTGGCCTAGTTAATCTCAGACTGTCATTTCAAAGAAAGACAAATTGTTTCCAAAACAATTGCCATATTTATTTTGTATATCATAAATCTTGGATCAAACATGAAGTTTCCCTTTCTTTATTAACAGAACATCTGAGAGCCAGATTGTCAGATAGATGACCCCATACAGTGAATGGGGACGAGATGTCTGGAATCTCTCTTTGAGGCCTAATGAGATTCGTAGGGAAAGAAGAAATTATTGTATCACCTATGTGCAAATTATCTCCTATGGAGTTCCCATGTACAGAGAACAGACAGATTGGCATTTAAAGTCTCTGTGCAACAAAGAAAATAAGAATATATTCAGACAACATAAAAATAAATACATTGTGCAAAAGGAATGAGGCCAGTTTTTCATGTGTGTTGAAAATAATTCAAATAACCCATATATGTATATATATATATATATATATATATATATATATATATATATATATATATATATATATATATATATATATATATATATATATATTGAGCTGGGACATATTATATTAAATAAATAATTGCTGTATTGAATAATAACTACATTGATAATATTGCAGATAAACATATCAAATGTATGCCCCAGACTGTATTGAATATATATCTGGGTGTAAGGTTTACCCCTTTAAGGAACTCAATATACAGATATTTATATGAGAAATGTATTCCTTAAGATTCCAACTAGTTCAATATTATGTTGTATCACTACTGAATTTGATTACCCAATTAATTTAAGGTAATCGTTGTTTCAGTGGTGAATTTATTTTAGAATGATTTGTTGCTAATGAAATCCAAAACCATATATTGGGAAATGTTATGAGTACAAAAACATGCTGTATTTGTATGAATATATATATATATATAACAGATGTATAAATGCCATTAATTTCAGAATAATTAGCAATATAATTGTTTTGGTATAATATAATGTTAAAAACATAAGATATTTAGTATTGGAATAATCAGAAAATTAACATGAGGCTATCTTGCCTGGAATTCGGATTGTAAGTAATTAATGTAAAGAAATTATGGCATTTATTACACATTTTAAAGAAATATTTTTTTTAATGCTAGAAATGTTAAGAATGAATCTGTTTGTGTTGTCTGCTGCCCCCGATGGCCAGAATCCAGTATGACAGTCAAGGGACTTAAATGTTAAAAGATGCGTTTCCATGGTGACCATGCCAAGCCGAGGGCCAATCCAAATAGACTTCCCAGGTAACCAATGGTATGGTCAGCTCCCGTAGGGCCACCCACATGGTTTCATAAATGAGTGAAAACTTATATAAGTAAAGCAAGAGAGGGAAAATGGACACAGGCTGCTAACTTTGAGTGATAACTACTGCTGGGCGTTCGAAATACAATCATTCTGAGCAAGCTGACTGCCTTTTCTCATTGATTGCAAAATTTACTTATCTGTCTTCTGAGATGAAACAAGGAGTTTTTGGTAACTGAACTATCAATTTTGGTCATTTTGGTAACATATATATATATATATATATATATATATATATATATATATATATATAAAGTATACAAAGGTTATTGGTAAGACCATATTTAAATTATAATTAGAAGAGTTAAAGGAGCACTCAGTATTTTAAACTGTGTTTCATAGTCTTGAATAGCTTGTAGTTTGTCTTTCTGTATGCAAAACATTTAAAACAAACATTCATTGTTGCTGTATGTAGCAGGCTTAAAGAAATAAATTGTATTTTAAAATTGGTATCCATAATCCTGTATAGTGTAAAATTTGTATCTTGCATGCATAAATAATTTGTCTGTGCAAAATATAGAATATATATATATATATACAGTATATAACTCCTGGTATTTCAATTAGAGTATGTATGTTGTCCTATTGTTTAACTAAGCACTGTTAAAATTGAAGGTTCAGTGGTTTATATTTTAGTCTCATTGTGTTAATTGAATGAAAGGCTATTGTAAGTAAGGCTAATTTTAAGGGTAAATTTCTATGAATTTTGCATAGCATATTTTAATAGTTTTTAATTGCATATAATATTGATTCATATTCTGGTATTACAAATATATTTCAATGTGTTCATAGATATTTACTAATAATAAAGAATTCAGGTATTTATATTAATTTTATTGTCTTAGTATATGCATAATTGATTGTGGGTTTTGTCATATTTCAAAATTAATATTGATATTTTGAAAATATACATTTTTTTTCTTCCCTCTCTCTTATTGGTCAAAATTATATTAGCGTTTTTATCTTATTAAGTACAACACTAAAATAACGATGTCTTCAGCAAAAAGTAATGCTAGCGTTTCTGTACAAGATGAAATTGTGCCCTCCCCAAGATCCTCTGTCCATGAAGTGGTTCAGGAAAAAACTCTCAAATTAGAAGCCATGAACCACATCATGACTAGACTTGATATTGGGGACGATGTCTCCATGTATATTAAGGGGTGTAAAGCTAAGGCCAAAGATTTAGTTAGAGATATGTAGTTTGAAGATGGGGAATTATACCAAATGTTACTGCAACTTAATGAATGCACGGAATTTAGAGGGCGTGATGAATTCATTTTCAAAACTTGGCCGATACTAACGTATTTGAGCTGTGAAATGTCTAGCCAAATGGCAGGACAGGACAGACAATTAGGACGGCTAAGGGTTGAAAATTATTCATTACGGGAATTTGAAGAAGCTTTTATTCAAGGAAAGGTAGAGGTTTTCGAAGCTAACAAAAAGGTTTCTGACTTAAATAAATATAATCAGAAATTAGTGACTGAATTTAAAGCTTTCGAAGAAGAGTATGGAAAATGCCAAGATGAAAATAAAACTTTAAAAGATAGATATCGTGAGGCTGAAAAAGGGTATGAACAGGCAATAAATAAATTAAAGAGACAAATCAGCAGTAATAAGGAACCTTTAAGTAATAACCCTAATGCTGAAATGTTTAACTCCATTAAGGGGCAGAAATGAGTTTCAAGATACCAGACGGGAGGATAGACAAAAATACCCAAATTATAGCCCTAATTCAGGCCCAGAGGTAACTTTTTCCCCAAGGCAATTACCTAACTCTGGGGGACCAGAAGATTATTACGCCTCAGATGAAGAGGGCAGTCACTATAACGGGTCAGAAAGGGGGGCTAGATTCTCAGGCAGCCCAGATAAAAATACACTGATAAGATTTCAGCAAAATAAAGATAGGACAGATGAAAGGCACCCTAATTTAAACAATAAGTTCCCAGTGAGATCCAGTAATGTACCAAATAAAGTGTATGACACCCCCAGAATAATTAAATTCCTAAAGAATGCAGTACGCCCATTTTCTAAAGGGGGGGGGCACTTCCATAATTGACCACTTAGAGGCCTTTGAAAATGCTTTATCTATAATGAGTGTTACAAATGAGCAATTAAAAATTGAATTTCTACCCTGGGTATTTGAAGGTAAACATCACAAATTCTTTGCTTCTTTAAAGGATATGAATATTCATTCCTGGAGTGAAACGAAACGACAGTGCAAAAAGGAATTCGGGCAACATTGCACTAAAACAGCAGCGAGAATAGCTGTATATGGTTTAAAATGTAGTGCAACTCAAAGCCCCATCGAGTTCCTTTCTATACTGAAAAGTGCGTACAGTATGGCTGAAGATGATCCCATATTTGAATGCTCAGAGTTTGTGAATCTATTTTTTGAAGCACTGCCCGCACCCATCAAAATTAACTTAGCTAGAGATTTTGATGAGAACTGCTCATTGGAATGGCTGATCAAAGAGAGTACAAAGTTATACTCCATTCAGCAATCCGGTGAACAGGGGGATAAAAGGGAGAGAAAGCCCAATCCTAAAATAGTGGCTGAAACTAGGGTGTCACCTAGCCCCCTAAATTTGGAGTCTAAAAAGAAAACCTACGCAGAAGTGGCCAGAGAAAAGAGGCCATCTCCACAGAGGTTTAACTCTACCCCTCCCCCAACACGGGCTGAGGCGCAGAGAGACTATAGCCAAAGCGGGGGACATACTCAGGCGAATAATTACTCCCAAAGAGAATATCCACAGAATAATTGGTACCCACGCAAAGGTAGATACAATAGATGGTGAAGATATTCTCAGGATAACCAGACACCCCAAGTAAATAATGCTACCCAAAATAATAATGCTGAACAAATTGAACCCCAGAGGTAACCACGCCAGGATAGAAATAGCGGCTCTGATTCTGAGGGGAACCAATGGTCCAGGAATCATTATTATGGGGCATAAAGAGATAAGCCCAGGAGTAGAGGTAACTTGTACAGTCAGGTAGATCAGCTTAGTACCCAGCTAATTCGGTTGAGCGAACAAGTCGCTAATATGAGTCAAAAACTTACGGCTCAGCAACCGAACAATACTTTTTTAGGGATACAGCCAGTGGCCAGCAGTGGGCCACAGGCAAAGTCATAGACACTGCAGTATCACCTGAAAGGGAGGGGAGAGATATAACAAATGTAATGATAAATGTCAAAAATGATACTAATCATGTTCTCTCCCCACAGACCGGGAACGGACGATTTAGCTGTGATGACGTGCAACCTCAGCCGGGAACAATTAACCAAAGTCTTCCTTTGCAGCGTTCTCTTAACCTTATTTCCACAGATGCAGTACACAAGAATCCAGCCGACCCTGTCATAGAGGGGACCGGTAGGTATGAAGTTTCTTCTGCATCGGAAAACATGGCGAATTCCGGTAACACGTGGCGAAGCCCACAGATGTATGATAATGCCAATTTTATGTGTGAAATGGTAGAAACTGCAGGGAGGTATTATGTATTAGCTGAGCTACAAGATTCAGTCTCCAACCCTATCATGGGATTAATTGATACTGGATCTCAGGCAACTATCTTATCCCACAGGTACTACACACAGCTAAATGAGCTAACACACCACAAACCTAAAATAAAAGAATTTGATGGTTCTCTAATAGGTGTTGGGAGTGACTCTCTAAAAGTCTACGGTACGACTTGGTTAAAATTTAAATTGGGGAACAGGGTCATAAGACACCCCTGTCATTATAGTGGATCTGCCAACTGATCGTTTAATTATTGGTAGTGATCTCCTGAAGCGATTAAGCACCATAATTGATTGCATAAATAATGTAATTTGGTCACAAGTTAAAAGGCCTATCAATTATGAGAAATCTGGTATATCTCGCCCCCGACATAACTGTCACGTGGTGGAAGAGAAACCAGATGCTGAGGAGATTCATTTCAGGAATAACTCTGTACCTGAAATCACTATTTTACAAATAGATGATCAGACTCCTTTAAAGTGAATGTCAATTTACAAACTACTCAAGGCTCCTAATACTTATATTACACATGTTTATTCAAACCTTGAACTTTAAAAAAAATATAATAATAATAATTTATAATATATTTTAATTACTAACTTCGCTCCGTTTTGAGCCACAACTCCTCCCATAAGGCACTTCCTTGTTTTGCAGAGAGTGACGTATAGAGTGGTCTCACCTACTCTATACGTATCTCTGATGCGCGCACCCGTGATGCCCTTACTTTGCGCATGCGTGAAAAACATTTGTACTTAATCTGTGCATGCGTTTAAAAACTAAATGCTTAATGTGCGCAAGCGTGAAAGTAGGATAGACAGGCTGCACATGCGTTAACATCCGACCTCCTCAAAGCGCTATCTAGTATTCAATGAATGTATCCGTTAATTGAATACTATTGTGATAGCGAATGCAGCCGAAAAATATGTATTCATCTAATCACAGTACCCTTAGCAGCACTGTACAATACTAATCACAGTAGCCTTCACTGTATACCGCTGATAGAGTCTGAAATTGAAGGTGTTACAGAGCATGCGCGTCTCGTGGACACGCATCACTTCTGAAGCTGGGGATTAGAAGCTAACGCATGCGGGGGGGAGGAGCCAACTCCAGAGCTGATCGGTCGCACAGCCTAAGAGCTCCTGCTATAATATGATAAAACGCTAATTTAGCACTGAGCCAGCATAAAAAAAGTGGGCATTCTACCAGATCAAATACCCTAGATGACATATACAACACATTTTATATTGAGCCGGGTATAAGCGAGGAGATCTAATAACCCAGGTGTGTTTGTGCACAGGACTACTACTTGGAGCGGCCATCTTGCGGCCTGCCTGGTGCTAGAAGGGAAGAACAAGATCAGCTGCAAACTACTAATATATCCCCTGGATTCGGCGACCACCTCGCTACTGCACTATGGAGCCTCCGGAGGCCATTCTGGAGGAAATGTACAGCTTTTTAGATGGCTGCCGCGAGATACTTGAACACTCCTCTAAGTCAGCGCCCCGGCAAGTCGTAGCCGCAACACACATGGAACACGCTGCCTACATTTTTCCTGCTCTGGGCGCGGCTGAGATAGAGCCTATGATAGCGGCGGAACTGCGCATAATGGACTGGGATGCCGCGGCTCACACCACAGCTGAACATTCACACTTTGTCAGTGCTGCCCCCAGGGCACCGAATATATCGGACCAGTGTCTTACAGTGCGACTCCTTGTGACCGCGGCACCCATGGAGAGGGCATGTCCTCATTTAGAAGCGGGACTGCCTCGCTGTGCTCCAGGGGTGGAAAGTAGAGGCAAGGCTTTGGTGGCGAGCCCTGAAATTAGCGCATCAGCAACTCCAACTTGTCAGCTTGGGGCTCCTACTACTCCCAACATGGCGGTAGAGAAACCGGAGATGGGGACCCCTCTAATACATCAGATTCCAGCGGAGGGTGAGGAGAAGGCATACTGCTTTATCTTTAATCTTTTGAATGTAACTCTTCCAAACTCTGAGCTGACATCTGCAAAATTTTGGCCTAACAAGTGGATTTCTTCTCTGGGGTCTAGAAGGCAAGTTATAACACAAGCACAAATTGTTTTCAGCGAACTCAAATGTGGAATCGGCTAGCATGTAGATGAACACTAAGTGGTTTAAAAGCGAGATGCTTCCCTGCCATGTTGAACATTTGCTTTTTTTTTTTTTTTTGCAACCCCCGGTGACTCACTTTTATCATAAGTAGCCCAGTGTACTTTGGAGCGATTGAGAGTCTCTTTGCTTGCTATTAATTGAATCTGCTATCACCACGATATATCTTAGACAGACATTGCACTGTCTTCCTATATGCACTCCTAACTGTTAAGTATGCCACATATTCCTCTATGTTAGCCAGTTGTTTATTGTTCCTCCAATCTAAAGTGGTCCTTACTGCTGTGTTTAACTGCTTTACATTCTAGTCATAGCTTGTCAAATATATAGAGGGTGTTCCCCCAATACATTGAACTTTATTTTAAGACAAGACCTGTTTTACTGTTCACATGATATGTGGAATGAGGGATATTTCACACCTCAGTACTTCTATTTAAATGTTTCTTTGCTAATATCTACTATAATTGTTATTCTAACAGTATGCTTTCAATGTTCTTTGCTTAATATGATTTAGACTTATGGAGCTGCCGCTATAAGTACATAGGACTCTAATGTTCCATATTATTTTTTAAATGGTTAATTTTCTCCCAAACATGATAATGGCAAAGAATTTGGCTGCTAACTTGTGTGACTGTTCTACTCCTCATGCTGAATATACTCTTACACCTCCCATTTAGTCAGCTCTCGTGAACCTAATCTGTACACAGCTATCATGTTAATATTAACACCACCCTTTATCTACTGCACTATCAAGGTCTTATGTAGAGGCTCTGGAGTATTACCTTCATGCAGCATTTCTGCCTTAATTATTCAGTTACCTATACCGTAGAGGGTATAGACCTAGAATTATATTGGATTCTCCTGTACTTTATTTATCCAAGTGCACTCAAGACTCTCAACTATTAACCTATTGTTATAATCACAATTTTAGGAGTTATAGTTTGCTTAGTGAACCATTGTTTGCATAAATGTCATGAGTGCTGCCCTTCAAACTAGAGCTCTTGTATTGTTAAAATAGGTTCCTGCTGTAGGGTATAGGGCCCGTACCCTACTAGCAGGTCTAATAAACCCATATAGAGAATAGAAAATAAGTACTGAATGTTGTAGAGATAAACATCATAGTTTCACTGAATGATGTTTTATTTATAGAGTTATTGTTTTTGTATATGCTGAATGAATGTTCTCTGTTATCACTGTTATACCACTTTAAAGTATTATGCTTGCAGCCATTTACTACCCTATCACCACACAACATCGACAACTTTATGATTTAGGCTCCACACTAATCTCTACCCACATATGCCTGCTGCTTTATAGTTACAAGCTCCCCTCTGTTTTAGATATGTTTTAACTACTATATTTGCAAATTGCTAAGCAGTCATGGCAATTAAGTGGCACCTACATATTGACCATATTTATGCTTAATAAGTTGGCATTTGACACGCCTCTGTACTTCTGGCTTCTTGCATGTTGGATTTGGCTGGCACCTACTGAGGTCCTTGATTCACATAGTTAAGCTCAACTTGTTCCGTCAGGCTTTAGATATATTCCCCTGCTACAAGTAGTCTCCTTTGCCTTATTCTGACACATAAAGTTAGCTTTACCTTACAGTTTGGGATATTTGTCTAGTGTAGGCTGGCCCTGCACACTTGTTGTTCATGCCGCCTGTCATGTTTACACATAACCTCCTCCCCCCGCACCCCATAATGTACCTCCTAGTTCAGGAGTGCTAACTATGCGGCTTATCTACCCTATGCCGCACTTCTATTAATTCTAATACTACCCACAAATAGAGTTAAAGTTTTTGCTTCTATCAATCCTAATACTACCTACAAATAGAGTTAAAGTTTTTGCTTCTATTAATCCTAATTCTACCTACAAATAGAGTTAAAGTTTTTTGCTTCTATCAATCCTAATACTACCTACAAATAGAGTTAAAGTTTTTGAACCCAAACTTATTGTTTCTTACTACACTATATTCTCCTAAATGCAACATACCCACATATTATATTATAACATCTATCTATAATACTTATAACTCTACCTATAACCAATATAAAAAATGAAAAATGAGGTTGGTTTGAGGCCCAAAAGTGGTCTCTCTTATTTTATATTAGCCTTCGGTAGTTGTTTTATTTTGCTTATGCTTGAGGTCCTGGAGAGGCCTCTGGAGTTCATTAGAAGGTTCACGTTTAAATTGGCAAATCACATCTGTAATCTAGTGTTGGTCACTAATGCTTGTTCTTCCTCCTAGATTGTTTGTATACACTCAACATTGTAATGTATTTGGCATGCTTTGTAATGACTACCTGTGCATACTGTATTCTCTTCTTTTATTGTGATTTGCTTTTTGAAACCTCAATAAAAAATAAATAAAAAAAAAAAAAAAAAAAAAAAAGAAGCTAACGCATGCGCAGAATAAGCACATGACGTTGCCAAAAAGGGATTGAACGCCATGGGGTAAAAAAACGGATTGGCAATCGCTATTGTCAATTATTTCCAAATAGAGGGACCAAATGGCGGGTGGAGGAATCTCGGCTCCAAAAATGAGATAAAAAGGTATATATTTGGGATTAGCAAGTACACACAAAAAAATGATGAATTAAGGTCCACCTAAATTGTTGAGAGTGATAATATGGCAATAAGCGACACTGTTGAGTTTACATTCACTTTAAGTGGCTCTGATGGTAGTACTTTTAAAATTTCGCCTGGAAAGATAGCGAATATTTCCTTAGACGGCGATGTATTAACCATATCTCTCCACAAGGGGGATCATAAAATCCCTAAGGGGGGGGGGGGGGCACGCTCAATACCTCGCAGGGATTGAGAGAGTTAAAGAGGATCTATTTATCCCTATACAAGTGCATGACCTTGGTACAACAAAATATGCCAAATTGAACTTAAAACAGGAAGCTAGCTATATAAGCGAAGGCTTATTAGCGCAGATAGCGGAACCTAAAGTGATTAAATATCTTTCTCCCCAAGACCACTGTGTCCACAACCTGAATAACAGGTTTGAAAGCTATAACATCACAGCTAAATGCTTATTATCTGTATCTATAGGTAATAAATCAATGAAGCACCTGTTTTTAGTTTTAAATACTCCCCATAATCAAATATACATTGGCAATGATATCTTACATAGATATGCCATACAAATAGATTTGATTAACTCTTGCCTCTGGAGCAGGTTAAGGGGGGACCCTGAAGTATTTCAGGATGAAAATGCAGCCTTGAAATCAAACCAGCAATTGCCATATGCTGTAAATATGCAGGTGTCTAGCGATGTTATAATACCTTCAGGAGCTGATAAATTCCTTTTACCCTTACAGGTAAAGAGAGGTCAGAAATTAAAAACTTCTGAAACACTAATTTTCCTCTCCCATAGAATACAAAATCTGGGTGTCACAATGACCTACACTCCTTTGGTAAATATTGGAACTATTCCAATACATGTTATTGTGCATAACATGACCCCACATGATATAAACTTATCCAAGGGGACTACCATAGGATACACTTTTGGATTCCAGAATAATGTAATTGGGCTAATACCTGAAGGATACTTAACTGAAGAACAATTTATAGAACAATCCTTTACATCTATGCCAGAGGGTCTATTTAATATTCAGTCTATTTATCCCTTCAGCTCAGAGGAAGGCATCTGTAAAATTGAAGAAGCCTCTCTAGTGTTTGATCAGCCGATCAAACAGCAAGATTACCCCAATACCCAGATTCATGGGGGCAATGTAAATTATAATCAAGGGGATCTCAACTCTAGGTTGGAAGAAGCCTATAAAATAGGACAGCCTGAAATCTTTCCAAGATTTCAGCAAATAGTCGAAGAGCAAATATCCTTAGCTAATGGCTGTTCCAGTGATGATGAACGCCAACAGCTGCGAGAACTCCTGATGGAGTACAAGGATATTTTTGCTATGGATTCTTATGACTGTGGTACTACAGACTTGCACATTGTAAGAATACAAACAGATCCCAATGCACCACCTGTCTTTGTTAAACAATACAGACTTCCTTTAGCCTCATATGATTCTCTTGCAGAAATCATAAGAAACTTGGAAGAAAGAGGTATTATCAGACAGGTGCACAGCTCTTACAACAATCCTATTCTAGGTTTTCTCAAGCCCAATGGACAATGGCGTTTGTGTGCTGACTTAAGACAGCTAAACAAGCGAGTGTACATGTCTGGCTGGCCTGTACCATACATTGACCAATGCCTAGTGCAGATGCAGGGATCCAAAATATTCACTGCCATTGATTGTGCACAGGGATATTGGACCATAAAAGTACACGAAGAGGACCAGTATAAGCTGGCATTCTCATTCCAAAAGGTCCAATATGCATTTCAGAGACTCCCTTTTGGATACATAAATTCTGGGCATGAATTTGCGGTATTCATGCATAAGGCTATGCCTGATGCACTGGAAAGGGGGACCTTATCTTATGTCGATGATGTCCTAATCAAAAGCACAGACTTTGAAAAACACATCGCAGAGCTTAAACACGTCCTCAGCCAACTTAAAAGGGCAGGTGTCAAATTATCCCTACAAAAAGCTCAATGGTGCCGCACTCGTGTAAACTTCTTGGGACATTAAGTTAGTTCTGAAGGGCTAAATCCTCCGAAGAAAAAGGTGGTAGCTATAGTAAATTCTAAAAACCCAACTAACTTAAAGGAAATGAGATCATTCCTGGGTATGACGAATTATTCTTGCAAATTCATTGATAATGATGCAGAGTTAGCTAAACCACTACTACCACTACTACTACTGAAATGGCACTGGAGTGAGTCTCAAGAGACAGCCATCAAAGAGCTGAAGAGAAAACTAACACAAGCTGCTTAGCATACTCTGAAGGTGGTAAACCTTTCTTCTTAGAAACAGGTTATACAGATGTAAGCATGAGCGCTGTTTTATACCAAAGCATGATAATTTAAGCAAAGCCATCGCTTATGCAAGCAAAACTCTATCCCCAGTAGCAATAAAATTTAGCGATTGCGAAAAAGACCTCTTATCTACTGTATGGGCTCTACAAAATTTTCGCAGCTATGTACAGGGCGAGAAAATTATTGTAGAAACGGCCCACCAGCCTTTGCTATATTTGCATAGTGAGAGAATAAGAGATGGGAATTTGTCAAATAGCCGCATAACAGCGTGGACTCTTTCCTTACAAGGCTGGCCTTTAGAAATTCGCTACAAGCAGAATAAAAAGAATCCAGTCGCACAGGGGCTTGCTGAGCTCCACGACTGTACTGCTAAGGATCCTGGGGAAGAATTATCAGAAGATGATTTTCTGGAGGAACAATTGCTTTCCCCATATAAAATGTACAATGAGGACAATTGTCAAACATTACCTTGGGTATACATTGATGGTTGTTCTTACCATGCCACTATTGATAATGAGCGCAGATTAGTTGCTGGCATTGGTATAACTTGGGCAAATGGATTCTCAAATATATCTATAGGTTTTAACATTGGACCAAGATCCAGTCAAGTTGCAGAACTCACTGCTGTTCTAAAAACCATTGAAATGGCTATTGAACATGGTATTCATGAATTTGTGATCATAACTGACTCAAATTATGTGCTTGACAGTTTTGTTGAATACCTGCCAACTTGGAAAAGAAATGGCATGCAGAAAAGCAATAACAAACCAGTCAAGCATGGCAAGTTGTTTTGCGAGATTGATAATCTGGTGGTATCCAATGATTTAACCATACACTGGAAAAAGACCAAGGGTCATTCCAGGGTTCTAGGCCCAGATAAGGAAGGCAATGATCTTGCGGATTCATTAGCCAAACAAGGAGCCATAACTGGAGAACTCCTTAATATTGACCACTTAATGGGTGCAATTCAGGTAGAAGCCGTTACCAGAAACCAGGCAAAACAACAGAGTGAGCCTAACTTGGTACAATGGAGTCAGGATTCTCCTAGTGAGGACCTTATCACTAGTCAAAAAGAAGACCCCATTGTAGGCACCTTCTATAAACACATAGAAGATCATGAAAATAACCCCATATCAAAAGATGATTGTATTGGCAAAGAGGATCTTAATGAAATCCAGAACACAATTCAAGTTACAGGATGGTTTGTTAATTAGGACCTCCAAAACTGGCATCCAGCAATGGGTAGTACCCACCAAGTTCAGAGGTCTAATGCTTCAACATGCCCATGATGCTCCCACATCTGGTCATCGTGGTGCCAAACTCACATATGAATTATTGCGTAACTACGCTTTTTGGCCACACATGTTGAAAGATGTTCAAACCTACTGTCAAGGGTGTTTAATCTGATATACAAATTGATTTTATTGGTCCAGTAACAAGGTCATCAAGAGGTAAGAAATACATGTTAACCGTGACATGCCTGTTCACTAAATGGGTAGAGTGCATCAGTGCACCTAACAATAGTGCTGAAACATGCGCAGCATTGCTCATCAACCATCTGTTTTCCAGATTTGGTTTGCCCCAAAGAATCGAGTCAGATCGGGGAACCCACTTCACTAGCAAAGTGATGACCAAAATGTGGAAGATACTAGGGGTTAAAAGAAAGCTCCATATTGCATATAGAGCTGCCTCAAGTGGTGGTGTAGAGCGTTACAATCAGTCCATTGTTAAAATTCTCAAAAAGTTTGTGAGTGAAATGGGTAAAGACTGGGATATAAAACTACCTCTTGTCTTAATGGCATTAAGAGCAACTCCAAGTAGTGCTACCAAGATGTCACATTTTGAACTGATGACTGGTAGGAGAATGGTTCTACCTCAGCATCTGCTGTACCGTACATCAGACCAAAACTTGATAAACGCTGCCAATACACATCAATATGTGGAGAACCTAAGAAAGCACCTGCAATATGCCTTTGCATTTGCTCAAAGGAATGTAGAGAAAGCTGCAACTGCCACTAAAACCTATTTTAATCTCAAAACGTCCAAAAAGGAATATGAAATAAATGATAAAGTTTATCTTTATAACTTTGGAAGAGATCAGGTTAGGTAGAATAAATTTCTTCCATCATGGAAAGGTCCTTTTGTCATTACTGACAAAATATCTCCAGTGGCCTATAATATACGGATCCCCAAAAATGAAAGTTTCATAGATAAATGGGTCCATATCAATCAGCTGCGAGCATGTCATCCTAGGTCCCAACTACAAGTCATAGGGGGAGAATGAAGTGTCATACCCCAAAATGTACTAAAAATATACTGTAGTTTAAAGATGCCTAGCTGATAAACATGAAGGCTCAAAAATAACGGACTCTCTGCATAAGAGACTGTCGTACGGCATCGCACGGATGCGTACGGTCAACACACTCACCAAATACCACTGACTGTAAGCCAATTCAAATACATGTGTCATACATCTATTTAAAATTGGAAGGGGAATTTATGTCAAGGTATTTGAAATATTATAAGATAATATACACAGGTATACTTATTATTTAATGGTAATGTAGCTGTCTATATAAAATAATTCACTTTATTTGTAAAACTCCAAAAGGTCACTGTATGAAAATCAAAACCCCTCTCTCGCTCATCAGAAGACAGTTGGCCTAGTTAATCTCAGACTGTCATTTCAAAGAAAGACAAATTGTTTCAAAAGAAATGGCCATATTTATTTTGTATATCATAAATCTTGGATCAAACATGAAGTTTCCCTTTCTTTATTAACAGAACATCTGAGAGCCAGATTGTCAGATAGATGACCCCATACAGTGAATGGGGACGAGATGTCTGGAATCTCTCTTTGAGGCCTAATGAGATTCGTAGGGAAAGAAGAAATTATTGTATCACCTATGTGCAAATTATCTCCTATGGAGTTCCCATGTACAGAGGACAGACAGATTGACATTTAAAGTCTCTGTGTAACAAAGAAAATAAGAATATATTCAGACAACATAAAAATAAATACATTGTGCAAAACGAATAAGGCCAGTTTTTCCTGTGTGTTGAAAATAATTCAAATAACCCATATATGTATATATATATATATTGAGCTGGGACATATTATATTAAATAAATAATTGCTGTATTGAATAATAACTACATTGATAATATTGCAGATAAACATATCAAATGTATGCCCCAGACTGTATTGAATATATATCTGGGAGATAAATTTAAATCTGAATAGATTGAATAGCAATTGTGATAGTCCCATGTTTGGATGATATATAACATGTTGTTTTCTGTGTTCCAGATGGGGCTAAAATATACTAAATACAGGATTGTCTGTATGGAATTATAACCGCTGTGTCTCTATATTTCTCAGACATATAATAACCAGATGTCCTATGAATATGGACCCCAGACAAGATTCATGCATTCAGAATTTGTTAAAAATGTGAAACATGCTGTATTTGTATGAATATATATATAACAGATGTATAAATGCCATTAATTTCAGAATAATTAGCAATATAATTGTTTTGGCATAATATAATGTTAAAAACATAAGATATTTAGTATTGGAATAATCAGAAAATTAACATGAGGCTATCTTGCCTGGAATTCGGATTGTAAGTAATTAATGTAAAGAAATTATGGCATTTATTACACATTTTAAAGAAATATTTTTTTTAATGCTAGAAATGTTAAGAATGAATCTGTTAGTGTTGTCTGCTGCCCCCGATGGCCAGAATCCAGTATGACAGTCAAGGGACTTAAATGTTAAAAAATGCGTTTCCATGGTGACCATGCCAAGCCGAGGGCCAATCCAAATAGACTTCCCAGGTAACCAATGGTATGGTCAGCTCCTGTAGGGCCACTCACATGGTTTCATAAATGAGTGAAAACTTATATAAGTAAAGCAAGAGAGGGAAAAAGGACACAGGCTGCTAACTTTGAGTGATAACTACTGCTGGGCATTCAAAATACAATCATTCTGAGCAAGCTGACTGCCTTTTCTCATTGATTGCAAAATTTACTTATCTGTCTTCTGAGATGAAACAAGGAGTTTTTGGTAACTGAAGTATCAATTTTGGTCATTTTGGTAACGTATATATATATAAAAAGTATACAAAGGTAATTGGTAAGACCATATTTAAACTATAATTAGAAGATTTAAAGGAGCACTCAGTATTTTAAACTGTGTTTCATAGTCTTGAATAGCTTTTAGTTTGTCTTTCTGTATGCAAAACATTTAAAACAAACATTCATTGTTGCTGTATGTAGCAGGCTTAAAGAAATAAATTTTATTTCTCTTGTTAAGTGTATCCAGTCCACGGATCATCCATTACTTATGGGATAGTCTCCTTCCCAACAGGAAGTTGCAAGAGGATCACCCACAGCAGAGCTGCTATATAGCTCCTCCCCTAACTGTCATATCCAGTCATTCTCTTGCAAGCCTCAACCAAGATGGAGGTCGTAAGAGGAGTGTGGTGTTTTATACTTAGTTTATTCTTCAATCAAAAGTTTGTTATTTTTAAATGGTGCCGGAGTGTACTGTTTATCTCAGGCAGTATTTAGAAGAAGAATCTGCCTGCGTTTTCTATGATCTTAGCAGAAGTAACTAAGATCCATGGCTGTTCTCACATATTCTGAGGAGTGAGGTAACTTCAGAGAGGGAATGGCGTGCAGGTTTTCCTGCAATAAGGTATGTGCAGTTAATATTTTTCTAGGGATGGAATTTGCTAGAAAATGCTGCTGATACCGAACTAATGTAAGTAAAGCCTTAAATGCAGTTATAGCGACTGGTATCAGGCTTTTTAATAGAGATGCATACTCTTATAAAAATGTAATATAAAACGTTTGCTAGCATGTTTAATCGTTTTTATATGTATTTGGTGATAAAACTTATTGGGGCCTAGTTATTTTCCACATGGCTGGCTTGAATTTGGCCTAGAAACAGTTTCCTTAGGCTTTCCACTGTTGTAATATGAGTGGGAGGGGCCTATTTTGCCGTTTTTTTGCACAGCAAAAATTACAGACACAGACATCCAGCTTCTTCCTGCATGATCCAGGACATCTCTGGAGGGCTCAAAGGCTTCAAAGTCGTTTTTGAGGGAGGTAAAAAGCCACAGTAGAGCTGTGGCAGTTGTGACTGTTTGAAAAAAAAAAAAAAAAAAAAGTTTTTGTCTTTTATTATTTTTTGGGTATTAAGGGGTTAATCATCCATTTGCAAGTGGGTGCAATGCTCTGCTAACTTGTTACATACACTGTAAAAATTTCGTTAGTGTTACTGCCTTTTTTCACTGTTATTTCAAACTTTGACAAAATTTGTGTTTCTTAAAGGTGCAGTAACGTTTTTTATATTGCTTGTAAACTTGTTTAAAGTGTTTTCCAAGCTTGCTAGTCTCATTGCTAGTCTGTTTAAACATGTCTGACTCAGAGGAAACTACTTGTTCATTATGTTTGAAAGCCATGGTGGAGCCCCATAGGAATGTGTACTAAATGTATTGATTTCACCTTAAACAGTAAAGATCAGTCTTTAAATATAAAAGAAATATCACCAGAAGATTCTGACGAGGGGGAAGTTATGCCGACTAACTCTCCCCACGTGTCAGACCCTTCGCCTCCCGCTCAGGGGATGCACGCTAATATGGCGCCAATTACATCAGGGACGCCCATAGCGATTACCTTGCAGGACATGGCTGCAATCATGACGAATACCCTGTCAGAGGTATTATCCAGGTTGCCTGAATTAAGAGGCAAGCGCGATTGCTCTGGGGTTAGGAGAAATACAGAGCGCGCAGATGCTGTAAGGGCCATGTCTGATACTGCGTCACAATATGCAGATCATGAGGACGGAGAGCTTCAGTCTGTGGGTGACATCTCTGATTCGGGGAATCCTGATTCAGAGATTTCTAATTTTAAATTTAAGCTTGAGAACCTCCGTGTGTTGCTTGGGGAGGTATTAGCTGCTCTGAATGACTGTAACACAGTTGCAGTACCAGAGAAATTGTGTAGGCTGGATAAATACTATGCGGTACCGGTGTGTACTGATGTTTTCCTATACCTAAAAGGCTTACAGAAATTATTAGCAAGGAGTGGGATAGACCGGGTGTGCCTTTTTCCCCACCTCCTATATTTAGAAAAATGTTTCCAATAGACGCCACTACACGGGACTTATGGCAGACGGTCCCTAAGATGGAGGGAGCAGTTTCTACTTTAGCAAAGCGTACTACTATCCCGGTTGAGGACAGTTGTGCTTTTTCAGATCCAATGGATACAAAATTGGAGGGTTACCTTAAGAAAATGTTTATTCAACAAGGTTTTATTTTACAGCCCCTTGCATGCATTGCGCCTGTCACGGCCGCGGCGGCATTCTGGTTTGAGGCCCTGGAAGAGGCCATCCATACAGCTCCATTGACTGAAATTATTGACAAGCTTAGAACACTTAAGCTAGCTAACTCATTTGTTTCTGATGCCATTGTTCATTTGACTAAACTAACGGCTAAGAATTCCGGATTTGCCATCCAAGCGCGTAGGGCGCTATGGCTTAAATCCTGGTCAGCTGACGTGACTTCGAAGTCTAAATTACTCAACATTCCTTTCAAGGGGCAGACCTTATTCGGGCCTGGTTTGAAGGAAATTATTGCTGACATTACTGGAGGTAAGGGTCACACCCTTCCTCAGGACAGGGCCAAAGCAAAGGCCAAACAGTCTAATTTTCGTGCCTTTCGAAATTTCAAGGCAGGTGCAGCATCAACTTCCTCCGCTTCAAAACAAGAGGGAACTTTTGCTCAATCTAAGCAGGCCTGGAAACCTAACCAGTCCTGGAACAAAGGCAAGCAGGCCAGAAAGCCTGCTGCTGCCTCTAAGACAGCATGAAGGAACGGCCCCCTATCCAGCGACGGATCTAGTAGGGGGCAGACTTTCTATCTTCGCCCAGGCGTGGGCAAGAGATGTTCAGGATCCCTGGGCATTGGAGATCATAACTCAGGGATATCTTCTGGACTTCAAAGCTTCCCCTCCACAAGGGAGATTTCATCTTTCAAGGCTATCTGCAAATCAGATAAAGAAAGAGGCATTCCTACGCTGTGTGCAAGATCTCCTAGTTATGGGAGTGATCCATCCAGTTCCGCGGACGGAACAAGGACAGGGTTGTTATTCGAATCTGTTTGTGGTTCCCAAAAAAGAGGGAACCTTCAGACCAATTTTGGATCTAAAGATCTTAAACAAATTCCTCAGAGTTCCATCTTTCAAAATGGAAACTATTCGGACCATCCTACCCATGATCCAAGAAGGTCAGTACATGACCACAGTGGACTTAAAGGATGCCTACCTTCACATACCGATTCACAAAGATCATCATCGGTTTCTAAGGTTTGCCTTTCTAGACAGGCAGTACCAATTTGTAGCTCTTCCCTTCGGGTTGGCTACAGCCCCGAGAATCTTTACAAAGGTTCTGGGCTCACTTCTGGCGGTTCTAAGACCGCGAGGCATAGCGGTGGCTCCGTGTCTAGACGACATCCTCATACAGGCGTCAAGCTTTCAAGTTGCCAAGTCTCATACAGAGATAGTTCTGGCATTTCTGAGGTTGCATGGGTGGAAAGTGAACGAGGAAGAGTTCTCTATCCCCACTCACAAGAGAGTCTCCTTCTTAGGGACTCTTATAGATTCTGTAGAAATGAAAATTTACCTGACGGAGTCCAGGTTATCAAAACTTCTAAATGCTTGCCGTGTTATTCACTCCATTCCGCGCCCTTCGGTAGCTCAGTGCATGGAGGTAATCGGCTTAATGGTAGCGGCAATGGACATAGTGCCATTTGCGCGCCTTCATCTCAGACCGCTGCAATTATGCATGCTGAGTCAGTGGAATGGGGATTACACAGATTTGTCCCCTCTGCTAAATCTGGATCAAGAGACCAGAGATTCTCTTCTCTGGTGGTTGTCTCGGGTACACCTGTCCAAGGGTATGACCTTTCGCAGGCCAGATTGGACAATTGTAACAACAGATGCCAGCCTTCTAGGTTGGGGTGCAGTCTGGAATTCCCTGAAGGCACAGGGATCGTGGACTCAGGAGGAGAAACTCCTTCCAATAAATATTCTGGAGTTAAGAGCGATATTCAATGCTCTTCTGGCTTGGCCTCAGTTAGCAACACTGAGGTTCATCAGATTTCAGTCGGACAACATCACGACTGTGGCTTACATCAACCATCAAGGGGGAACCAGGAGTTCCCTAGCGATGTTAGAAGTCTCAAATATAATTCGCTGGGCAGAGTACCAATCTTGCCACCTGTCAGCAATCCATATCCCAGGCGTGGAGAACTGGGAGGCAGATTTTCTAAGTCGTCAGACTTTCCATCCTGGGGAGTGGGAACTCCATCCGGAGGTGTTTGCTCAGTTGATTCATCGTTGGGGCAAACCAGAGTTGGATCTCATGACGTCTCGCCAGAACGCCAAGCTTCCTTGTTACGGATCCAGGTCCAGGGACCCAGAAGCGACGCTGATAGATGCTCTAGCAGCGCCTTGGTTCTTCAACCTGGCTTATGTGTTTCCACCGTTTCCTCTGCTCCCTCGACTGATTGCCAAAATCAAACAGGAGAGAGCATCAGTGATTCTGATAGCACCTGCGTGGCCACGCAGGACTTGGTATGCAGACCTAGTGGACATGTCATCCTTTCCACCATGGACTCTGCCTCTAAGACAGGACCTTCTGATACAAGGTCCTTTCAATCATCCAAATCTAATTTCTCTGAGACTGACTGCATGGAGATTGAACGCTTGATTCTATCAAAGCGTGGCTTCTCCGAGTCAGTCATTGATACTTTAATACAGGCACGAAAGCCTGTTACCAGGAAAATCTACCACAAGATATGGAGTAAATATCTTTATTGGTGTGAATCCAAGAATTACTCATGGAGTAAGGTTAGGATTCCTAGAATATTGTCTTTTCTCCAAGAGGGCTTGGACAAAGGATTATCAGCTAGTTCCTTAAAGGGACAGATTTCTGCTCTGTCTATTCTTTTGCACAAGCGTCTGGCAGAGGTTCCAGACGTCCAGGCATTTTGCCAGGCTTTAGTTAGAATTAAGCCTGTGTTTAAACCTGTTGCTCCCCCGTGGAGCTTAAACTTGGTTCTTAAAGTTCTTCAAGGAGTTCCGTTGGAACCCCTTCATTCCATTGATATTAAACTTTTATCTTGGAAAGTTCTGTTTTTGATGGCTATTTCCTTGGCTCGGAGAGTCTCTGAGCTATCTGCCTTACAATGTGATTCTCCTTATCTGATTTTTCATGCAGATAAGGTAGTCCTGCGTACCAAACCTGGGTTTTTACCTAAGGTGGTTTCTAACAAGAATATCAATCAAGAGATTGTTGTTCCATCATTGTGTCCTAATCCTTCTTCAAAGAAGGAACGTCTTTTACATAATCTGGACGTAGTCCGTGCCTTGAAGTTTTACTTACAAGCTACTAAAGATTTTCGTCAAACATCTACCCTGTTTGTCGTTTACTCTGGACAGAGGAGAGGTCAAAAAGCTTCGGCAACCTCTCTTTCCTTTTGGCTTCGGAGCATAATTCACCTAGCCTATGAGACTGCTGGACAGCAGCCCCCTGAAAGGATTACAGCTCATTCTACTAGAGCTGTGGCTTCCACCTGGGCCTTTAAAAATGAGGCCTCTGTTGAACAGATTTGCAAGGCCGCGACTTGGTCTTCGCTTCACAATTTTTCCAAATTTTACAAATTTGATACTTTTGCTTCTTCTGAGGCTGTTTTTGGGAGAAAGGTTCTTCAGGCAGTGGTTACTTCCGCTTAATCCTGCCTTGTCCCTCCCATCATCCGTGTACTTTAGCTTTAGTATTGGTATCCTATAAGTAATGGATGATCCGTGGACTGGATACACTTAACAAGAGAAAACATAATTTATGCTTACCTGATAAATTTATTTCTCTTGTAGTGTATCCAGTCCACGGCCCGCCCTGTCCTTTTAAGGCAGGTCTAAATTTTAATTAAACTACAGTCACCACTGCACCCTATGGTTTCTCCTTTCTCTGTTTGTTTTCGGTCGAATGACTGGATATGACAGTTAGGGGAGGAGCTATATAGCAGCTCTGCTGTGGGTGATCCTCTTGCAACTTCCTGTTGGGAAGGAGAATATCCCATAAGTAATGGATGATCCGTGGACTGGATACACTACAAGAGAAATAAATTTATCAGGTAAGCATAAATTATGTTTTTAAAATTGGTATCCATAATCCTGTATAGTGTCAAATTTGTATCTTGCATGCATAAATAATTTGTCTGTGCAAAATATAGAATATATATCAACAGTATATAACTCCTGGTATTTCAATTAGAGTATGTATGTTGTCCTATTGTTTAACTAAGCACTGTTAAAATTGTATCAGTCTGAAGGTTCAGTGGTTTATATTTTAGTCTCATTGTGTTAATTGAATGAAAGGCTATTGTAAGTAAGGCTAATTTTAAGGGTACATTTCTATGAATTTTGCATAGCATATTTTAATAGTTTTTAAATGCATATAATATTAATTCATATTCTGGTATTACAAATATATTTCAATGTGTTCATAGATATTTACTAATAATAAAGAATTCAGGTATTTATATTAATTTTATTGTCTTAGTATATGCATAATTGATTGTGGGTTTCGTTTAAAGAAAGATTGTTAAATATATTCAGTTATAACCCTGCCATATACTCACATATTATTTGGAGAGTACTGCTAAGATTCTTATAAATATACTGACAATATACAGGTACATTGTGTGTGTGCATGAATTTATATAGAAATATACAGGTACATTGTGTGTGTGTGTGTGTGCATGAATTTATATAGAAATATACAGGTATATTGTGTGTCTTTGCATGAATTTACAAAGAAATATACAGGTACATTGTGTGTCTGTGCATGAATTTATATAGAAATATACAGGTACATTGTGTGTGTGTGCATGAATTTATATAGAAATATACAGGTACATTGTGTGTGTGTGCATGAATTTATATAGAAATATACAGGTACATTGTGTGTGTGCATGAATTTATATAGAAATATACAGGTACACTGTGTGTGTGAATGAATTTATATAGAAATATACAGGTACATTGTGTGTGTGTCTGTGCATGAATTTATATAGAAATATACAGGTACATTGTGTGTCTGTGCATGAATTTATAAAGAAATATACAGGTACATTGTGTGTCTGTGCATGAATTTATATAGATATATACAGGTAATACAGGTACATTGTGTCTGTGCATGAATTTATATAGAAATATACAGGTACATTGTGTGTGTGCATGAATTTATATAGAAATATACAGGTACATTGTGTGTGTGTGTGCATGAATTTATATAGATATATACAGGTACATTATGTGTGTGTGCATGAATTTATATAGAAATATACAGGTACATTGTGTGTGTGCATGAATTTATATAGAAATATACAGGTACATTGTGTGTGTGTGCATGAATTTATATAGATATATACAGGTACATTGTGTGTGTGTGTGTGTGTGTGCATGAATTTATATAGATATATACAGGTACATTGTGTGTGTGCATGAATTTATATAGATATATACAGGTGCATTGTGTGTGTGTGCATGAATTTATATAGATATATACAGGTACATTGTGTGTGTGTGCATGAATTTATATAGATATATACAGGTACATTGTGTGTGTGCATGAATTTATATAGATATATACAGGTACATTGTTTGTGTGTGCATGAATTTATATAGAAATATACAGGTACATTGTGTGTGTGTGCATGAATTTATATAGATATATACAGGTACATTGTGTGTGTGCATGAATTTATATATAAATATACAGGTACATTGTGTGTGTGTGCATGAATTTATATAGATATATACAGGTGCATTGTGTGTGTGTGCATGAATTTATATAGATATATACAGGTACATTGTTTGTGTGTGCATGAATTTATATAGAAATATACAGGTACATTGTGTGTGTGTGCATGAATTTATATAGAAATATACAGGTACATTGTGTGTGTGCATGAATTTATATAGAAATATACAGGTACATTGTGTGTGTGTGCATGAATTTATATAGATATATACAGGTGCATTGTGTGTGTGTGCATGAATTTATATAGATATATACAGGTGCATTGTGTGTGTGTGCATGAATTTATATAGATATATACAGGTGCATTGTGTGTGTGCATGAATTTATATAGAAATATACAGGTACATTGTGTGTGTGTGCATGAATTTATATAGAAATATACAGGTACATTGTGTGTGTGTGCATGAATTTATATAGATATATACAGGTACATTGTTTTTGTGTGCATGAATTTATATAGATATATACAGGTACATTGTTTGTGTGTGTGCATGAATTTATATAGAAATATACAGGTACATTGTGTGTGCATGAATTTATATAGAAATATACAGGTACATTGTGTGTGTGCATGAATTTATATAGCTATATACAGGTACATTGTTTGTGTGTGCATGAATTTATATAGATATATACAGGTACATTGTGTGTGTGTGCATGAATTTATATAGAAATATACAGGTACATTGTGTGTGCATGAATTTATATAGAAATATACAGGTACATTGTGTGTGTGCATGAATTTATATAGATATATACAGGTACATTGTTTGTGTGTGCATGAATTTATATAGATATATACAGGTACATTGTGTGTGTGTGCATGAATTTATATAGAAATATACAGGTGCATTGTGTGTGTGCATGAATTTATATAGAAATATACAGGTACATTGTGTGTGTGTGCATGAATTTATATAGATATATACAGGTACATTCTTTGTGTGTGCATGAATTTATATTGAAATATACAGGTACATTGTGTGTGTGTGTGCATGAATTTATATAGACATATACAGGTACATTGTGTGTGGGCGTGTGCATGAAATATACAGGTACATTGTGTGTGGGCGTGTGCATGAAATATACAGGTGTATTGTGTGTGGGCGTGTGCATGAAATATACAGGTGTATTGTGTGTGGGCGTGTGTATGAAATATACAGTTACATTGTGTGTGGGCGTGTGCATGAAATATACAGGTGTATTGTGTGTGGGCGTGTGCATGAACTATACAGGTACATTGTGTGTGGGGGTGTGTGCATGAACTATACAGGTACATTGTGCGTGAGCGTGTGCATGAAATATACAGTTATATTGTGTGGGGGTGTGTGCATGAAATATAAAGGTACATTATGTGTGGGCGTGTGCATGAAATATACAGTTATATTGTGTGTGGGCGTGTGCATGATCTATACAGTTATATTGTGTGTGGGCGTTTGCATGAAATATACAGGTACATTGTGTGTGGGCGTGTGCATGAAATATACAGTTACATTGTGTGTGGGGGTATGTGCATGAACTATACAGGTACATTGTGTGTGGGCGTGTGCATGAAATATACAGTTATATTGTGTGGGGGTGTGTGCATGAAATATAAAGGTACATTGTGTGTGGGCGTGTGCATGAAATATACAGTTATATTGTGTGTGGGCGTGTGCATGAACTATACAGTTATATTGTGTGTGGGCGTGTGCATGAAATATACAGGTACATTGTGTGTGGGTGTGTGCATGAACTATACAGGTACATTGTGTGTGGGTGTGTGCATGAAATATACAGGTACATTGTGTGTGGGCGTGTGCATGAACTATACAGGTACATTGTGTGTGGGCGTGTGCATGAAATATACAGTTACATTGTATGTGGGAATGTGCATGAAATATAAAGGTGCATTGTGTGTGGGCGTGTGCATGAACTATACAGGTACATTGTGTGTGCGGGCGTGTGCATGAAATATAAAGGTACATTGTGTGTGGGCGTGTGCATGAAATATACAGTTATATTGTATGTGGGCGTGTGCATGAAATATACAGTTATATTGTGTGTGGGCGTGTGCATGAAATATACAGGTGCATTGTGTGTGGGCGTGTCCATGAAATATACAGTTATATTGTGTGTGGGCGTGTGCATGAAATATACAGTTATATTGTGTGTGGGCGTGTGCATGAAATATACAGTTATATTGTGTGTGGGCGTGTGCATGAAATATACAGTTATATTGTGTGTGGGCGTGTGCATGAAATATACAGTTATATTGTGTGTGGGCGTGTGCTTTAACTATACAGGTACATTGTGTGTGGGGGTGTGCATGAAATATACAGGTACATTGTGTTTGGACGTGTGCATGAAATATACAATTACATTGTGTGTGGGGGCGTGTGCATGAACTATACAGGTGCATTGTGTGTGGGCGTGTGCATGAAATATACAGGTACCTTGTATGTGGGGGTGTGTGCATGAAATCTACAGGTACATTGTGTGTGGGCGTGTGCATGAAATATACAGGTACCTTGTGTGTGGGGGTGTGTGCATGAAATCTACAGGTACATTGTGTGTGGGCGTGTGCATGAAATATACAGGTACATTGTGTGTGGACGTGTGCATGAAATATACAGATACATTGTGTTTGGACGTGTGCATGAAATATACAGGTACATTGTGTGTGGACGTGTGCATGAAATATACAGTTACATTGTGTGTGGACGTGTGCATGAAATATACAGGTACATTGTGTGTGGGGGTGTGTGCATGAAATCTACAGGTACATTGTGTGTGTGTGTGTGTGTGCATGAAATATACAGGTACATTGTGTTTGGACGTGTGCATGAACTATACAGGTGCATTGTGTGTGGGTGTGTGCATGAAATATACAGGTACATTGTGTGTGGGTGTGTGCATGAAATATACAGGTACATTGTGTGTGGGCGTGTGCATGAAATATACAGGTACATTGTGTGTGTACGTGTGCATGAAATATACAGGTACATTGTGTGTGGGGGTGTGTGCATGAAATCTACAGGTACATTGTGTGTGGGTGTGTGCATGAACTATACAGGTGCATTGTGTGTGGGTGTGTGCATGAAATATACAGGTACATTGTGTTTGGACGTGTGCATGAACTATACAGGTGCATTGTGTGTGGGTGTGTGCATGAAATATACAGGTACATTGTGTGTGGGTGTGTGCATGAAATATACAGGTACATTGTGTGTGGGCGTGTGCATGAAATATACAGGTGTATTGTGTGTGGGTGTGTGCATGAAATATACAGGTACATTGTGTGTGGGCGTGTGCATGAAATATACAGGTGTATTGTGTGTGGGCGTGTGCATGAAATATACAGGTAGATTGTGTGTGGGCGTGTGCATGAACTATACAGGTACATTGTGTGTGGGCGTGTGCATGAACTATACAGGTGCATTGTGTGTGGGTGTGTGCATGAAATATACAGGTACATTGTGTGTGGGCGTGTGCATGAAATATATAGGTGTATTGTGTGTGGGCGTGTGCATGAAATATACAGGTGTATTGTGTGTGGGCGTGTGTATGAAATATACAGGTGCATTGTGTGTGGGCGTGTGCATGAAATATACAGTTATATTGTGTGTGGGCGTGTGCATGAACTATACAGGTACATTGTGTGTGGGCGTGTGCATGAAATATACAGTTACATTGTATGTGTGGGCGTGTGCATGAACTATACAGTTACATTGTATGTGGGAATGTGCATGAAATATAAAGGTGCATTGTGTGTGGGCGTGTGCATGAACTATACAGGTACATTGTGTGTGCCGGCGTGTGCATGAAATATACAGTTATATTGTGTGTGGGCGTGTGCATGAAATATACAGTTATATTGTGTGTGGGCGTGTGCATGAAATATACAGTTATATTGTGTGTGGGCGTGTGCATGAAATATACAGTTATATTGTGTGTGGGCGTGTGCTTTAATTATACAGGTACATTGTGTGTGGGCGTGTGCATGAAATATACAGGTACATTGTGTTTGGACGTGTGCATGAAATATACAGGTACATTGTGTGTGGGCGTGTGCATGAAATCTACAGGTACATTGTGTGTGGGCGTGTGCATGAAATATACAGGTGCATTGTGTGTGGGCGTGTGCATGAAATATACAGGTGTATTGTGTGTGGGCGTGTGCATGAAATATACAGGTGTATTGTGTGTGGGCGTGTGTATGAAATATACAGGTGCATTGTGTGTGGGCGTGTGCATGAAATATACAGGTACATTGTGTGTGGGGGTGTGTGCATGAAATATACAGGTACATTGTGTGTGGGCGTGTGCATGAAATATAGAGGTGTATTGTGTGTGGGCGTGTGCATGAAATATACAGGTGTATTGTGTGTGGGCGTGTGTATGAAATATACAGGTGCATTGTGTGTGGGCGTGTGCATGAAATATACAGGTACATTGTGTGTGTGGGTGTGTGCATGAAATATACAGGTACATTGTGTGTGGGCGTGTGCATGAAATATACAGGTACATTGTGTGTGGGCGTGTGCATGAAATCTACAGGTACATTGTGTGTGGGCGTGTGCATGAAATATACAGGTGTATTGTGTGTGGGCGTGTGCATGAAATATACAGGTGTATTGTGTGTGGGCGTGTGTATGAAATATACAGGTGCATTGTGTGTGGGCGTGTGCATGAAATATACAGGTGTATTGTGTGTGGGCGTGTGTATGAAATATACAGGTGCAGTGTGTTTGGACGTGTGCTTTAACTATACAGGTACATTGTGCGTGGGCGTGTGCATGAAATATACAGGTACCTTGTGTGTGGGGGGGTGTGCATGAAATCTACAGGTACATTGTGTGTGGGCGTGTGCATGAAATATACAGTTATATTGTGTGTGGGGGTGTGTGCATGAAATATACAGGTACATTGTGTGTGGGTGTGTGTGCATGAAATATACAGGTACATTGTGTGTGGGCATGTGCATGAACTATACAGGTACATTGTGTGTGGGCGTGTGCATGAAATATACAGGTACCTTGTGTGTGTGGGCGTGTGCATGAAATATACAGTTACATTGTGTGCACAATATACCTAACAGCATCCTAAATAAAAAATATTTGGATCTATGTCAACTGTCAATAACAACATTTGCGGTTTCTGTAGTATAATGTTACACATATATGCCAGAGGCGCTGTAACAGGATTCTTCTTGCTGAAAGATCTATTTGGTTGACATTTGGACATGTCATATTTTTCTTTATATGGTAAATGTGTAAAAGATCATCAAAATACTGTTCACATGAGAGCTACGATCTCCAATGATCTGACCAGTAACTAGTGACATTGCAAAAAGAGCAGAATACACACGTTCATTTGTTTGTCCAGAAACGTTTAAATAAAGTCTGTTGTTCAAATTGAAACTAATGGATCAGTGTCAGCTGTGCACTTCCTGCTAATGCTTATTGGCTAATAGATAATTCCAGCTAAAGCTTATTGGCTGATAGGTATAATAAGCATTAGTATCTATCAGCCAATGATCAGTAGGAGAAGCACAACAGATACGTATCCCTCTCTATCTGGTCTATATCTGATGAAGAAACCTGTGAGGTCTTGAAAGCTTATGGAATAAAAATCCCTTGATTTTGTTGGTCCATTAACACAATGACTGGGGCAAGCCTCGTTTGTCCAGGGGCTCTTTCAAATATGGGAAGTAGTGGGTGGAGTGTAACCTTTGAAAAACAGTTGCAGCAAACAAGGTGTTAATCTGTTCTAATAATGGTGAGGCACTGCTGATATATTGTTACTTGCAACACTGTAAAACAGTGTTTTAAAGTGCAAGTTTGTGAAACGCTAGGATTGACTATTGAAACAAATAAAGGGGACTCTCATTCATGAAGTGTAAAATACTTCATACATAAAGCTCCTTTATTTGTTTTAGGCGATCGCCGCTCTGAGCTGCTCAGGCAGCCCACGGCAGATCGTTGTTTTGCTAAGAGGTGACATTTTCTCCTCTTAGCCAATAGCCGTGTGGTAAATCCGTCTTGTCTCCCTGTGACGCCGGCTTTCACGCACACTATTTGCTAAAAAGAAAGTGCAGGGCGATTAGCCCGGAGCGTAGCTAAGGGTTAAGGCCTTGTTGAGTGAGTGCTGCTGCTGTGTGTGTATTTGTTACAATGTTGCATTGTGTTGGGAGGGGTTTACCAACCTTATATATGGGATGTGCAGGGAATCCACTTCCTCTTTGTTCCTGTGGATCGCTGGAAGATCTTTCTACAGCACAGCTTGCAGCAGTTTTTCTAATGGAAGGCGAACCTGTGGAATGGGAATAGATGGATCTTGAGGACATCGAGTGGGTCGCACCATCCCCATCAGGGACTATCACGGTGGGTCAGGGCCATGTTTCAGGGTAGTCTATGTCAACTTCCCCTTCAGTGGGGGATGGTAGCCCCAATTTGTTCCCTTCCCCTGCACGGGGGGAGCTGGATGGTGAGGTTAGGCCTTCTCAGGCATATCAGCCGGAGGGGCTAGGCCCTTATGTAGCGGGTGCTGGGCCCGAGGTGCAGGAAGCTGGTGTTAGGCAGGGGTCCCAGATTTTGTCTGTTAGGCAGGGGTCCCTAGATAGTTTAGGTTTCCACACAGGGGAGTGCTCTTTAGGCCCGGTAATCGGTGGTGTGAGTAGTGGGAGCAGTACGGCCTTACCTGCGTCAGTGGTCCTTTCCGGGGAATCCGTTGCGACTGCGGTGGCACTCCTGCAGTCCCTGGCGTCGGTCCTCGCGGGTGGGTCATCATCGGGTGCGGCAGGGGTGCAGGCCCAGGTTCCTGGTCAGTGTGGTGTGCAGGCATCCGTCCGGTCCTCATCTTCAGCCCCATCCAAGATGGCCGCTGCGTCGACTTCCGGTGATGTTGTGCGGCATGACGTCATTTCTGGGGACATCACTTCCGCCCGTGGCACTCAATCTGTGGTCGTCTGGCAGAGCGGATCGTCCCCCTCAGGCTCAAGTGGTAAGAAGGGAGTACCACGGGGGGGGGGGGGGGGGACACCCGCTCGGGGGGGGGCACGCATGTTAGCCATCAGAAGGCTGGGGGGGGCTCCTTCTAGGTCAGTGGGTGTTGCGGCAGGCTTGAGACAGGGGGAAAATGTGACTCAGGAGCCGGGGCACCAAGTGCATACGGGGGGCTCGGCAAGTGCCACACAGCAAGGTGTGCGCACAAGGGCTTCGGCAACAGCTGGCAATAAAGGAGGGGAAGCTGCTAGGGCACCCTCCTCGCACTCGTGGCCAAAGTCAGGCGGCAATAAGGCTAAAGCAGCCCCCGCCCGAGGTGGGGGTCAAGGAAAAGGAAAAGCCCCTGTGGATAGAGCAGGGCCCAAGGGGTCTAGCGTAACTGTGGCCTCAGGTAGCAGTGCCGTTAGTCTGGATCGGCTTGCAGGAGGCCTGCAGGGTTATGTATCACCCAGCAGGACCTTAGCGGCCAGGTCAGGGCAGGTAGTTACGAGAGGAGCAGTGAAGAGGGGGCATGCTAGTATTAGCGCTAGCTCAGGCGAAGGCCTAGGGGGCATTGGCAGGGGGGCACTTAGTCCTGCCGGGATGGTGAAGCCACAAGGGCGCAGAAGGGCAGTTAGGTTTATGGAGGATGTTGAATGTGGGCAGGTTGCAAGTACGGATGAGGATCCCATTCTACTGTATGGTGTGAGTGACTGTGAACGTGAGGGGTATCAAGAATATGGGTCAGGGGGGGATGGGGAGGAGTCGGCTGGCTCTTCTTGTGGTACTCCTCTCTTGTCTTCTGTGTTTCAGGTTCCCATGGCATCTTTGTCCGGGAGAGATGTGGTTACACAGGATGCCAGAGCCCTGGTGCCCAGAGTGGTGGCGACACATGGGGGTGACACCAGCACATCCGGAGCGGGTCCAGGTCCCAGAGCCTCTTCATCCAGTGAGTCATAATTTGGTTTTTCTCGGGGAAGGTGTGATTCCTCTAGCTTTAGTGGGTCTGGGTCAGGGTCTGAGTTGGACGGGTCCCTGGGGTTACACACTAAAGGCCATAGGAGGATGTATAGGATGTTGAGGAAAATGAGTAGGGGTAAACTCGGGGAGGATACGGTTATTGGTTTAACCCAGACATCTCAATCTCTGGGGGTACAGGTGGGCTCACCACAGGCTGTGAATAGAAAAGCGGCCGTGCATGGGGACACATACTCATGTCCAGTACATACCTTGCACGCCCACCTGAAGTCAAAGATGGTGAAGCGTATCCAGGATGGTAAGTACGTCAATATGTTTGAATTATCCGCAGAAGCATTTAAATTCAAAGAAATGGCGGAAGACGGGACGGGCCCTAAAAAATTCAAATGGCCCGACACATTTGAGGAATGGCATCGGTGTTTCCGGGTATACGCCACATGCTATCTGGAGAGGTTCCCAGATCAAGGTACCGCATTGTTTAAATACGTTGACACAATAGATGCAATACGTAAGAAATTTGCCGATGGAGCCTGGAGGGAGTATGAGATGATCTACCATAAAAAGAAGTTGGGTAACCCATTGCTGGACTTTGGGACCATGGATCTCCACCTCTGGGCACATCTCGATGTGGAACGGGGGCGCAAGCTGGCCCAGGAGTAGTTACTCAGGGGCCTAGGCAGCCCCTGTGTTTCCGACGGTGGCAAGGGGGAGTGTGCTGGCGTTACCAGGATAAGTCCTGTGAAAGGGGTGTTTAAGCACGCCTGCAAGTTCTGCAGTGGTCCGCACCCTGGGGCCGATTGCTCCAAGAAGCGGGATACCCAAACTGAACAGTTTGGAGCTAAAGGAAGCGCTGCAGGAAAGAGCGGATTCGCCTCTTAGGGTCCCTATTATTGGTAAGTGGTTGGCTAGGTACCCGAACAGGGCGGCGGCTAGCCTGCTGGATGCCGGTCTGCACTTTGGTTTCACTATTCCGGTAGTGGGGCAGGTGTTGGGGTCTAAGGTTAAGAGGAACTTGAAGTCGGCCTCTCAGTTCCCAGAGGCGGTCAGGGAAAAGCTGGGTAAGGAAGTAGCCCTAGGCAGGGTCATAGGTCCTTTCGAGGACCCGCCAATTCAGGATTTGGTCATTTCTCCTCTAGGAGTGGTCCCCAAAAAGGAGACGGGTAAGTTTTGGCTAATACAACATCTATCCTACCCGAAGAGGCAGTCGGTGAACAACGCCATTCCGGAAGTTTTGAGCTCGGTCCACTACCAGTCGTTTGATGACGCACTGGCTATTGTGAGGGAAAGGGGCCACGGAGCCTTGATGGCAAAATTGGACAGAGAGTCCGCGTTTTGGCTTCTCCCAATACACCCGGCATCCTTCAGACTGATGGGGTGCTGGTTTGAGGATGGTTACTATGTAGACCGTTGCCTGCCTATGGGCTGTTCTATATCTTGTGCCTATTTTGAGGCGTTCAGTACTTTCCTCCACTGGGCGGTTGCCTCGGGGAGGGTGTTGAACCTCTTTTCAACCCTTATCTATTTTAATTTTGCAAAATAATTTAGACCGTTGAATTCAGAATATGGTTTAAGATAAATGAAACCTAGTAGACCTAACTGCTACCCCATAATTAGATAGTAATATAATGTGTTACTATTTAGTGAATACCTACAAACTTTGTTGCAATTTAGATACTTGGGTTGTTTAGAATTGAAACAGTGGTACTTATACTAATACGATGAGCAACTTATAAACAATTTATGCTAACTTAAATTTCAGTGTTACTATCAAGGCGGCTTTTACTCTAGCAATTTTGTAACATTCTAATACTGGTTTATGTGTAACAGCAGCACTTGATTTCCTATTTAGACACAATTCACCTGAGATACCAGCCATTAGTAAACAGCTTCTACAACTATGATAGAATTCAGCACCAATATATACAGGTGCCAATAAATACATAATGCTAACAGGGAAGCTTTCAATACATCTTAAGACTGCCTGTTAAACAATCTTAAGCCCACATTGCTACTTCAAAAAAACTATCCAAGAGCTTTCACGGCTTCTAATATATTCAAATTTCATTTAGTTTGATTAATCACCAACTATTAATAACGTATTACAGCCCTCTGGAAAGTATTTTTTAATAAAGTGGTTAAAATTGAATTTCAGTACAAACAAGTAAAAATAAAGGCATAACGCCAATATTGAAGCCACTATTATTCCTGTTGGCCGACAGGCAGTCAATCTGATAACTATGTGGTGAAAGACCAGTTTTGATATCTTACTGCTCACTAATATATTTAAAGCCACACTCGAATTAAGATTGTGATTCCATGACAGTCTAATTTAGTACAAATACTACATTAGATGTCAGTACAAAAAAACTTTTTAAATCTATCTATATAACGACACATACAGTCGTGGTGATTTGTATTTAATAAGTGGACATCATGAGCCACCCACAAGAGACACTCTGCTATACTATGTGGTATTTAGTATGTGGTTATTATAGACTCATAAATTTTAATACAATTACTACCCTAGTGTAATAAAAATACACAGATTTTTTCAAATATAAAAACGACAACCATCTTCTATTTAAAGGCGGATAGAATATGTACTCTTTAAAAGTAATCTTAATCACAGTGTAATTAATAGAACTACCGAAACCTATCAACACATATAAATACTGTTTTGGATGTCAACTCCTATTAACATTACAATTATGGTGAATCACATTGTATAAGTCAACAATATGAGCCACTGACAAAAGACACTGTGTGACAACATTTGTTATACAACTAATGGTTACTTCATCCATACTAATCTGAGTGTATCTACTACCCAGTTGAAGTGAGAACACACAGAAAGTCTAAATATTACAACAATTTGAGCCACTGACAAAAGACACTGTGTGATAATATTTGCTATACAACTAGTGGTGACTTTATTAACACTGATCTGGGTTTATTTATTTACCACCCAGTGTGAGCGACATTATACAGATAGCCCAAAAATTACATTTACAGCTATCCTTAAAGATTGAGAAACATTATTCCTTATATATAATATTAATGAGAGATTTTGAATTTCTGAATACATAACCAAAGGTTATATTCATATTGATTAACCTAATCTCTTTAGGATCTCAATGACCCAATACAACAGATCAGACACAATATGTGGGGTATAAAATCATATGTCTCTATACCATCATACGTATCGGGGTATTATAAATATTGGTATAGTGATTGCATCCAATATAAGGAATTAAGTACATTACAGATACATCAATACTACTGACATCTGTGTGTGATACCTCTACAGATTGAATTATGGTATAACTCCCACATCCTTAAGATACCATTACAGATCTAAGTACAGTATAACCCACAACCACATTAGATCCAAACCCAGAATGTATCTGGCGACAAGTTTACTCTAATTTACTAATAATTGAGTGTCCCCCCATTTATTGGGGAAGGGGTACACCATTACTAATCATTACCCCCACGGGGTAGCCAATATATGCTCTACTGGTCTAAATTACTTTGCATTTTTTAAACTGTATGTTGTTGTTGTTGTTCTCCAATTTTAAACAAACCAATAAAGGTTATATTTTAACTACAATCACCTAATCACATCTCCTAACAAGATGGTGTAATTACAGTTATTTATTGGGAGAGTGAAGTGCTATATAAATGCATACTTTTGTTCAACTTCTATGTTGATTTTGTCTCTAAGTCAATCCATGCATAAGCACTCAAGCTAAGGAAATTTAATCCGAGTATACAAGTATCTCCCTTAACACCTGGGCGGCCTACGTGAGGTATTGGAGCGAGTGGGTAAGTTTCTGCGATCTCCGTGAATTTCCTTTTTGTGAAGGTGAGCAGGGATTCCTTCTACAATGGTTGGCTGACGTGAGAGGTAAGCAAATGAAAAATGGGGCAGTGGTATCTAGGCTGTCAGCCGTAGCCTTCTTTTGCAGGTTGTACGCATTTCAAGATGCGTTGCGCTCCTTCCTGGTGAAACAGTTAATTCGGGGGTGGGGCCGAATGGAGGTTCCGAGGCGTGATACTTAGGGAACCCATTACAGCGGAATGGCTGGTTAAGTTGCTGGCGGTGCTGCCAGAAATCTGTTCTTCGCCTTTCGAGGCGCAGCTGTTCGGTGCGGCCTTTGGGCTGGTGTTTCATGGGGCACTAAGAGTGGGGGAGCTAGTCCCACACGCCAAGACGGCGGTATCGGGGAGAGTCAATGCACAATCACGTTAGGGTGGTGATGATTCAGTGCTTCTGTTTATCCCCAGGTCCAAGACGGACCAGGAGGGCTGGGGAGCCTGGCTTTCCCTGCCGGGGCAGCCAGGGGTCACCTGTTGCCCATTAC